>NC_089876.1:14635000-14837500 GCF_040182565.1 Anser cygnoides | reverse complement strand
ATTTTCTTTGCACTTTACTGTCAATAAAAGTGACTGTTAGATGTGATTGACATCACTGGCTCATCTGACCAGCTGAGATGCTGGAATGAGGGTGATCCCTCCTTTTTTCCTTCCTTATTGCTTTGTTTTGTGGACAGCAACAGTCACTTAGCCTTCTACTTAGGATTTTGGCATATATATATATTTATATATATTTATATATATATATTTATTTATATTTTTAAGGAAAAATATTAAAGGTTTTTCTCGAGGCTTGTCTTGCAGCTGTGATATGTTTAGTCTCTTATGTCCTCAGAGAGTGATATAAGAGGAAGACAGCTAAGAAAATGTTTCTTTTCTTCCAGTTTGTCTTGAAAAAAAAAATGGTTTTGTCACATACTCCCAGTGGAGATGAGCAGCTAGGGTAAAGAAGTGAGAACGGGTGAAGGAATTCCTTGAATGAGCATATCTGAAGTTGCAAGGAAACAGAATGTCCTGTTGTGCTCAGAGAGAGTTTGGAGGAGAAAATGGAGGGTTTGAACTCCAAAGCTTGTATGCAACCTTGGCGATAACTCACCATTTCCTTAGACAAAGGTGGAGCCAATCTGAGGTAACTCCATGAATGGGACCATACTTGAGCATTGTACTGTAAGATGAAGGATATCAGTGGACTGCTCTCTGTTGGGAACAGGGATATGAGGGACTTTTACTTTGAGAGCAGATTTAACAGCACGTGCACAGTACATAGCTGAAGAAAAGTGTTGTTGGGAACCCTGAATGAAGTTGCAAAAAATGTGTAGGGATGGACCATTAAGACTCTTTTGTGTCAGTTCAGGTTAGGAAGGAGAAATCTCAAAGTGACTGGCAGCCAGAGAGGAGAAAGGGGTTAAGAGGTGAGACAAAAGCAGAGTCTTCAGGGAGCAATTGATTTCCTTGCATTCATTTTGTTTGTGTTTTTCCATCAGTGGGGAATGTGGAGAAGTCCACCTGCAGTTCTGATCAACTTTACATGACTTTTTCAGTCTGCATACTAGAGAGGTGAGCGTTTCTGACTTTCAGCAACGGAATGGAGGGGAATTCCATGTGGACTGTGAGATTGCACACAAAAGTATCTGAAAGTGTGCATGGTGGGAAATGGGACAAAGCCTTTTGGATCCAGTTCACTTAAAAAATGTTATGTATGCAGCAGCAGAGAATTCTTCATTTGGGGATGGGGGGTGGAGTAGCTGAAAGACTGAGGGTCATAAAGGTGAACTCCAAAGGCTTTCTTTGTAATTAGATTTTTACCCTTTTACAGATCACTTTTTGACACATGAGAAGCTTACATATATTGGAGAGTTAAACCCTGAATCTAAAACATGAATTAAGCTAACCAAGAAATAATGATTAAATGTTAAGTTGTCCTGCTAGGATAATTATCTCCACATTTAAAAGCTAGTCCTCTATATTTCTTATTGTTATAATCACTTTTTAAGCCACCAAACCATTATCCATATACAGTTAAGCCTCTAAAAGCCAACTGTGGAAATCAGATCTCATTGTCTGAAAAATATGGACCAAGATACCTCATCTACTATTTTCCATATCATCCTAGTTCTTCCTACAATGGAGGAAAGATTTTAAAAAGATATTGAAAAATTATTTGAATTGTAAGGAAACCAAATGTTAGATTAAGCAAATTTTGAACGGGAAGTTAAATCTTTTGAGTTTCTCCATTTCTGACTGTTGCAGAACAGAATGAAATTTTAAGTGGAATGATAGTGAAAATGATCCGCTATCTGCTTATTTTTGCTTAACGCATTTGAAACTAGTGTACCAGATCTTACAGTCCTTGCATTTGGCCCAAGCTGAAGTCTTCCATTTTCCCATATTCATCCATCCATCCCCAACAGACATATTTTTACTGTTCCTAGGAAATTCCATTAAGATACTTTTTTTTTCTTTTTTGTCACGAAGTCCTTCAGAACCTCAGCTCAAAGTTGATCTTAACAGTAGCTGTTAATTCCAGGAATAACTCGCAAATCAAATGCTTCTGGAGCTACTTTAAAAGAAAGCAGAACAACTAAACCTCTCTGAATTGAGTGTCTCTCAGATATATTTGGTATGAAGTGTCTTTGAGGTATCTTATCAGATATGACAATTTAATTGAATCTGTAGAGTAACCAAAGGGGTCCACCATTCACCACAGTCAATTATAAAGAAAGTAGGGTATGGATATCAATAGGCATCTGTCATCATTCTCTTTTTCTATACTTCATCTTCCTCTTTCCCCCAGAAAGTTTCCTATTTGAGATTAACATCAGTGTGATGTAGTTATAGAATGAATGTCACTCCCCTTGTACATTTTTTATCTCACTGATATTTTAAATTTTGAATGTTTTTTGTAAGTCATTAAGACTTTTACTTTCAAACCTTGAAAATAAGTTTGCCTGAATAATAAAGGTCATCAGTGTAAGACAAAATGTAAAACTAATTTATGTAAAATTAATTATTACTTTTGAATGTGTACTCGAATGTTTTCATCATATATAAATGCATTGTTTCTACACGATTCCCTCCCCATGATGATCTTGATTGAACTACAGCACAGACAAATACTTATTCTGTCAAAAGTTCTAAGACTTTTCTGTTCATCAGTATGTAGCAGTTGCTGATTAGCTCTACAGTAGGTTTTATTGTGGTGTTTAACTAACTGCCCATTCCATGGTGGTCTATGCTTTTCAATGACAAATGACTGCATGTAATTTGGGTAGTATATCATTAAGACAAGGAAGGACATTTATGTTTTCCTGTATGTAATGTAACTGTGAGTGCATATTCACTTTGGGGGAATTATGTGCTTATTACGACAAATAATGAATTTTCAAGTTTTTAAGATTTTATTTTTATTTTTATTTTTTATTTTTGGAAAGAGTCCCTCCTCTATGTATATATCGAACGTATTTCTGTGACACAGCATGAAAACTTATGGTATAGTTATCTAAAAAAACTTGTCCACTCCCTATAACATGTTTAGATTGCTTTTTTAGACTCTATAAAATTTTAGCTAGCACTAAACATAGAACTTCATTCATCATCACACAAGCAAAAGCTGCCAAAGGAAGCCTACTCTTCCTGAGCTAAAAGTGGCAACACTCCAACATTGGCAGAAATCAAATGAATCATTTCCTGCTTTTAGTTTTAGATAAATAATCAAAAAAGATTGTCTAGATTCTGATCCAAAAGTAATTTTTCATAGCAAAGAATAAGACTACAGCTACAAAGACTTTAAGTGGGGAATGTTCTCCTGTTAGTTACTTGACTGGAAAGGCCCTAAGGAACCTATAGTTAGATCAAAATATCAAAATCCAATTTAAAATAAAATGTTAAATAATCATATTGACTTTTAAATAGAGTAAGATGAAGTACATTCAAACAGAGAAGTTTGGAGATTTCATTTGCTCTCGTACTAAATAAATGTAGTCGTACAGGTGCCTGTAGGATCTACCCTCTCTCTGGTGGAGATAGAAGGCAGAGAAAGGTGCTGTTGACAGTGGAAGGTGGTGATTGCGGTGAGCTACATATTCAGGAATTGTCATCTGAAACTTTGTCTTTTTCTTTCATTTCTTCCTTTTCTAGTATCTCCAGCATGAAGAGGGTGTCTGGACAGCTGGTGGGAGAAGAGCAGGCTGCTTCTGGTTATGTGTGATAGGGGGAGACCTAATTTAAGGGGTTGGAGAAGTAGAGGATGAAGTAACCCTGGTACCACAAATGGAGACTGAGAAATGAACAGAGGGAAATTGGCAGGCTATGACATGAGACTAGAGGACAGAGGAAGAGAATAGTAGTATCGCATTGGCAGTATCAGAGAAGTGTTGAGAAGGTTTGAGTTGAAGGAATTACTAGAACTGTGCTGGGGACAAGGGTGAGTGGGGTGGTGAGTGACATAAGAGATGAGACAAGAATCACAGAATCACAGAATCGAAGGGGTTGGAAGGGACCTCGAAAGATCATCGGGTCCAACCCCCCTGCCAAAACAGGCTCCTTAGAGCAGTCCTCTTCCTTAGAAGAGGACAGGTGCCATTGCCTGTTAGAGCCCTTGTGAACCTCATCCCTCTTCTGGATTTATTTAATAGCCACAAATAGCATGCTTCTTACCCATTTATTATACCTGCCTGACTTAATGGATGATGACCTCTTAATATGAACTATGAATGTGTATAAGATCCAGCCGTCACCAAGAGTTGCTTCTTTGGTCTGTATGGGTGTTTCTCACATCTTTACCAACTGTCCCATGGGAAGTGTTACAAATGTCAAATGGCTATTTCATATGATAATTTCCTACTTTCACAACAAAACACCTCAGTATTTTTTTTAATAGCAGTATATAATGGAGTCCAGTTTTGCAGCCTGACACAACATGAGCTCTAGTGGAGCTTGGGTGCACACACAACAGTAACGTTGGTATGAATCACGTAGTTATGATAATAAAGTCCTACAGTCCATGTTGCTCCTATCAACAGGGATACAAAAATCACTGTGCAGCTGGGATTCTTTAGTGCTTAATCAACTTTGAAAATAAGTTTGCTCACATCTGGGTAGTCTCCTACTCTTACGGGAATGCTCTGGGACTGGAAATGAGACTTCTCAGACATAGCAATGGAGTGAATCTAGTTATCCTCACTCAAGATAGGATCTGAATCATGAAATATTTCTCTGTAATGATTGCTTCAGTGGAAGAGCAATAATTTGTGTATGTAATATATCAATTATATATTAGATTTGTGGCCAAATCTAGATTTTCAGTTTAGGATTTGATTTAGAACAGAAATCTATAACACTGTCTTTTCTGAGTGTATGGTCCCGAGCCCCAGCATTCTTCTACAAATCACAAGATTATCAAGTCTGAAGGGAATGTTTCTCTGAGATTTTGTTTGGATCTGAATGATCAATCTAGAATCCAAATAACAAGGGTATTCTTGGCATAAGGCAGTTGTGGTACTTGCAGTTGAAACCACTTAGAAATATGACAGAAAAATGACTTGATATATGGTTTTGGATCATTTCAAAGAGTAAAAGGTGTGATTGGCTGTCATTTCTGGAATATAGAGTGCTATTAACTCTTTTCATATCACCAAGAAACAGAAGCATAGTACTGCATTTTTGTAATTTGTGTAATCTCAGCACTAATTTGAAATCAGCGTCAATTTGTGGATGCCAGGATGTTTAGAATCTAACTGTACCACTAGTAAATACTAACATTGCCAAATCTGGTGATTTTATGGCTAGCCTTTTGACATCTAATATTCTTAATTCCTGGGCTTCTAAAATTAAGTATTACATAAATAGGTCATTTTATTCAAAAAAAATAGTAATAAAACAATGCCTTAATTATTGGTTGAGTGTCTGCTTTCATGGTTGCAGACAGAAGTTTAAAACACGACCATATTGCAGACTAAGAATAACATAACAAGAGTCACTTTCATTTTAAATCTGAAGTGCAAGCCAATCTCATAACTTTTGAGGTCTGACTTGTTGTCTTTAAATGTTTGGGATTGGCAGTATTGTACTAATATGCTTTATATCAAAATTCAGCTTCAGAAAAACTTAACTTTTACTGTCTAGAAATTTATAGAGCTAGAGGCTACAAGGATATAAGGCAGGGAAGGAGGGACAAAAATGATGGTTCCTTCCCAAAACAAATGCCTTCAGGACCATTTTTGCGCAAGGAGCTACAACCTGAAGGAGCACCCAGATTTCTATCTTATGTCCTCGCATAAAGTTCACCTGACATGGTGATTATGCGTATGCAGAGTGGTCATTCTATCACCTCCATGCTGTGGCATCACATCTGGCTCCACGGGGAAGCACTGAATGCCCTGAAACTACCCTCCCTCTGGGCTCAGCCTGGGGCTGTGGGTGAACAACTTACTTATGCCCACAGTAATGAAGCCCACTGTCTTCCAACATAAATATTGCTTCTTGGTTACTAATATAAATAAATGTATTGCACATTACATTTTTGGAGAAAAATGTGCAAGACCAACATTTCTGCAGTTGAACGGAGAGGTCCTCCCTCTCTTTCCCTCCAGCCCTCATGCAGGCAAACTTCTACTTGAGTCACTAGAAATTTACATGACTAAAAATTAGAGAAGCACCCACTACCCAATAGCACTTCATTTTGATAAAACTTTTTATTTTAGAGTAGAACAACCCTGGTAGTTTTTTGTTTGTTTGTTTTTTAGCTGTAAATTCTGTAACCTGTAGCTCTCTGAAGGGAAAAATGAATCACTTGTTCACTAAATGGAAAATTAAAGAAGATAAATAGTGTAGTTAAGAGTGTGATTTATTAGAGTTCACATCCTACTGTATGTCCACAAGCTCTTTTAATACTTTGAATAGAAACAAAACTTGGATTCATGCTTTTCCCAGTGAACTTAGAAATATTTTTATTTCATGAAGTTTTACATTCCCTTCTCATTTCATTTATACTTGCCTTAACTGTTTTCTTCATAACTGCTATAGATGACAGTGCTGGGAAGAAAGAGACAAAGAGAGAAGGAGAAATATTTGTATCATTAGCCTTTAAAAGTCAAAAAACTTTTTCTGTTGAGAATGGGACTGAATTATCTTCTCACATCCAAAGCTAAATCTGTGTTTGTAAAGAATTAGTGGTAGATCAATGTTAACACTTTATTGTTTGGATTTTATTAAATGAATCACTTGAAGATGTAAAAGTGTGGTCATGTATTTTAAAGAATCAACACCTCTTGTATGTATGATGTAGTAAGCATTTTAATAATAGTGTTTTCTCACCCTAATTGTGTAAGATGATGTTGCAGACCACTTTTTTTTTTTTTTTTACATTGGTGGAAACCAATGTGGTTCCATTGTTGTTGATTTTTGTTTTATTTTTAATTTAGTTATTTCTTTTCTGGTTTTGCACAAGGTGTTGATTTGGGATGTGGTATTCTGAAGCTAAAAAACCAAAGTCTCAACTTATGTAATGCTTCTGCTTTCAAAGTTTGTGTGTGCAGGGAAGGAGGTTTGAAATGCCTTAGGCTAAAATTACTCCTTCTGCCTTTGTAAAGGGGAGTGTTTCACTGAGAATAAACTCTATAATTTGTGCTATCTCCTGAACTGTTCCTGAGCAGCATCTGGTAGATCCCAATACTGTGCCAGGGATGAGCTATCAGGATAGATGACAGTGTGATAAGACTGAATACACAGAGAAAGCAGTTTGGATCTGCTACTCTCAAGCAGATCCAAACTCTCCAAGGTACCAAAAATATCTAATTTTTTTTTTTTTTTTTTGTAGATGACTTTAAAGAGACTCACATGTGATCAGGACTCTTATAGCTTAGAGGGGTATGGTCAAGCAGTGGCCCTCTTTCATTATTCACACATAGGTATGTCTTTCAGATGTTTAGAAAACCTGGATGGGAACTTACTGCTATTTCCCACTTTTCATGTATTTCTTTTGATAGCAGTATAGCCCAGAAAGTGAGAGCTGGATAAGGATTTAAACCCACCATAGAAGTGCCTAGTTACTGTTAAGTAGTCCAAATAATTCTCTTAGGAAGGAAAATCTAGTAAACTAGATCTTTGAGTGTGTAAATCTGATATCCATAAATAAATAAATAAATAGTTGTTGCTCTGTTGTTGTTCTGAATTTAATAGGGACAGAGATTGTCTACAATCGGCGTGGCAGTATTTGTTTTGGTGTTTCTGGCATGGGTCAGATATACACCTTTAGGCATTTCCAGTGTATGATGCTCTGTTTATTTCTACACAATTGTTTCCACAAAGTGTTTTCACAATAATAAAATCAGCTACTGTTTATCAACAGCACAGCTAGTTTGAACTGTGACTTTGGCAGCTCTCAGAAGTTATGTTTTAAATGAAGAGTGCTGTACACTTGTTATTTTTGGTTACAAATGGAATCATGGCCTATGATAAGGTATAGCATAGAAAATCTGGAAATTAAGGGCTTCTGATCTGTAATCAGTAGGCTGGAGCTATTCTAACGTACCCCTTCATGTATGTCAGGTCTCATTACGAATTTAACATCCCATCTAAGGATTATCTACAACAGCATAAAATTAAATTACGGACAATTCTTGGCTTCTTAGAAGGTTTCTCATTTTCTTAGTGTATGTTTTATAACCTGTATTGTGTTTGTAAATTAGTAAGCAATTGTCCATAGCTAGAGGCTGAAAGTATATTAATCAGAAAACAAACCTGAATGAAAACAGGGTGAGCTATGGTAATACAGTGAGAAACAAAAAATATAAGCCAGACAAGCCAGAACAAAATGGACTTGTCTGCATGAGCAAAACACAGATCTTCTAGCTCTGATCACATATGAACCATCTCTTTGTAATATGAAAATGAAGGCAGGATTAATGGAACAGCATAATTCTTCTAGGATACAAAAGCTATTTGGTATGGAATAAAAGATAGTCTAAACAGATTTTTTATTTTTATTTTTTGAAAACTATCTTTCTCTAACCATATAACATGGCCTATTAGAGACAGAAAAGATGACACAAAGTGACTAAAAGAATATCTCCCAGAAGAACGTGTTCTCTTTCTATTCAAAGGTGTGCCTAGCATCAGAGGACAAAGCATAAAAAAGATGAAATCCACCATTACTACCTACTAATTGATGTGAGGTGGAGCAACTATACATGCTGGGAGCCATTCTAAGAGCTGGAAAATAGGTATAAAAAACCTAAACCCAAAACCAACCAAACAACCAAACAAAAAAGACCTAAGTGAAATTAAAGGAATTTAATTTGAATTATAAACCTGAAAATATTGAAATTTGTGGAGAAAAGATCAAAGACTGAGTAGTTGGTGGATATAGCGGTCAGACAGGAATCTATGAATCTGAGGAACACATAATACAGTATTGCTAGCCTGAAAGCATTCGCAAATCATCAGTCAAGTTTGGAATGTCATGAGTTTAGGGATTTTTTGATATAATGAATATAAAACTTGTTTTGTCTTTTAAAGGTTCAAAATCAAGGCATTTTAAGTCACATTTTTAAAAGGAAGTTCAGAGCCATAATATTACGTTTGAAAAGAATGAAAGCTTAAAGTCTCATTTTGCTCAGGAAAAACAAAACAAAACAAAACAAAAAAACCTTTGAATATATTTGTTGGGTGACTTGAAATAGAAGTCAAAATTTGGCAATGTAGAGATAGATTAATCTGGAAAGTACTGTAGCTGAAGAAAACTGCTGGCAGTTGGTATGTGAGAATTTGAACATAAGGTTATTCCATTTTTGTGAAAACAGCAATAATCATACACAGGGCTGAAAAAAAGCTGTAATAAGTTTTGATTTCTCATATTTGAGTAATTCACAAATAATTCCTGTTTTATGGAAAATGTATTTGTTATTCATAAATATTAGTTTAATTGCTTAGTCCTATAATTTTCAAGAAACCGATTGAACTTTTTATTTCAGCTATGCTTTTATCCTGTATGATTTGTCTCATACTATATTTTCTTTCCCTTTAGGAATAGAAATAGTGACAAGCTGTGTGCTTTTGGTATACATTTTTGTCGTGAATTCTAGAGTATCAAAAAGATATATGAAGAAGACTTTAAATAATATAAATCATAAATTAGGCTGTTAGCTCTAATTCTATAAGATCAAAAAGGTTTTACTGGCCTGGGTGACCATGTTTGACTCTGCTGAAATCAGTAGTGATCTAGACAATGAGGGTACACTACATTACACAGACTTGAGGTCTGGATCAGAAACTATATAATCTGCCTTGCAGTGGAGCCAAAAGCTTCTTAAAACTCTAACTAGCAATGGTTGCTATATGAAAGTTTTTATTTTTGTTTAGAATTTAAAAAATGTTGGGTTTAGTTCCCAGTTCAGAGTTTTTTTCTTTTTAAAATGTTTTCTTTGCATTCTAAGTTGAGGAATCCAAGCTGCTGAGACTTTTTCATCACTCTATTTCTGAATGCTCAAAATGTTTGCTAAACAATTATATATTATTTTTTAAAGGAAAAAAAAAAAAAAACACTCCTCTTTTCAGCTGGGGAATGAAATGTCCAGTTTCCTCCTGAAGGGCACATTTTATGGAGAAGTTATAAATCCCTGAAATTAAGTTTGTAATGGAAAATGTGACAAACTCAACTATGGCAATGCAAAAATATATTCTTAACACTTAATGCATAAAAGGCTATATATATGAAATGTATTTCCAATGTACTGCATGTTTATTACAGATTAAACACTTAGAAATGGAAAAAAACGGCACATACTCCAACTGTTTCTTAAATATTTGTTTAATATAGCTAGAAAACATTGAAAATTGTAGGACTGAAGAGTACTCAGTAAGTGTTTAAATAACATCAGATGCAATAAAATGTTTCATTTGAAATGTTAAGCAGGTGATAAAAATGTCATGTAGAATTACTATTTGGTGTGCTGTAAAATAATATAATTAGGAGAAAATGCATAAGGAAAACTTAATCACCAAAACAAAACTTGTCAGGTGTCTTTGCATTTGTTCAGGTATTCAGTGTTCTGCAGCAGGTCTTTATCTACTTTTATCTACAGCTGAGCTCAGCTGCTGTGGTACATCATGGTGGGACCAGACACTTTCATCCTAACGGGCATCAGGATATGTGAACAGTGCAGCAGCTCATGGCACACATTCCTGCCCCCTTCCAGCCAGCCTGTGTAAGCGAGGTAGTAAGGGGAATGTTTCCTCCACACCCCTTCTCAAATACGAGCAAGCCAGAGGGGACAGAAGAAGAGAACTGAAAACAATGTGAATCTCCTGCAAGAGAAGGTGGCAAAGAACAAGAGGTGCTGACAAAGGAGATTAAAAGAATATATCTGGCACCTTTAAGCAGTGATTACACTTTCTCACTAAAAACAGAAAGGAAAAAAAGTGAATTAGAGGGACTTATAACTCCTGGGAGGTGATGCTTTGGGTGAGTAATATGGTCTGTCCACTTGTTAGACAAATGGAAAATACGTGTCTTCTACGTGTTGCCTTGTATTTATTTATTTATTTATTTTTATTAAGTTTAGGAAGGCACAGACAGGCTTGAGAGACATTTTAACACTAGGTCCTTAATATAATTTAATGTTTTTAATATAGATTATATCTGTAGGACAACAAGCATAATTTTAGAAACTAAAGTGAAGCAATTGGTATCATCAATTCATATATTCCTTCTGTTGCTAGACCTTCTGCAGTTTCTTCTCCACTGACATGCACTGTTTTTTCTTGTTCAGTTGCCTACACTTAATCACCCTTTCCATTTCAGGAGGAGAAGGAGAATCTCTTGCTCTTACTTCCTGTCCTACCAGCATCCTCCTGAATACTTGCTCCTGTTTTCTCTCAGAATACTTATTCAGCTACCTTGCCTGTGCTTGCTCGCACCAAAGAGTTACTGTGCAAGGAGAAAGGTCTTTTCTGTTTGTTAAATAATAGCCCTAGTTATTATTTTGAGAGCAGGCCTGAGTTGCTGCTACTTCCCCTATCCTTTTCCTTAAGGCATATGATGTTTTCATTGCCTTGCCATTTCTTCTTTCTCCCCAAGGTCGGTTTCATTTTCAGTGGGTATACTTAGACAAGTCTTGGATTTGATTCAGTTAAAATTACTGTATGTTTGGCCTCTGTATCATGGAAGCACAAGCAAAGCAGCTAAACACTGTGGAAAGTTGTTGTTCTGTGTTTTCCCTGGTCATGCATAAAGTTCTGCAGTGTAGAAGCCCAAACATTTTGCTTTGAATTGAGTCTGCTGGAATGATATGCCCTGTGTTCATATGCTAAACTCTGGATAAAGTACCACTGCTTCTCACTGCTCTTCCCAGTAGCTATCCTTTATGGTGGGATCCAGTCTGAGGTTCAGACTCTGTGTCTAAACCCAGGAACGTTCCCAAGTGCTCTTGAATGCACGGAGAAGAAATGCTGGTATATCTGACAGTGAAAAAGAACTCTGTCTTCTCTATTCACAGGTACCCTAAAAAAATTAAATTAGAAGCAGCTGCAAGAATAACACTTTAAAACGGCTGGAAGATGTCTGCACTGCCTAGCTGCATTCCCTCTTGGCCTTTTGGCCAGTAACCAAACTGGGCAAAGCAAACAGCTCGAAGGTGACATTTCAGTTCTCAGGCTTGGCAGAGACTCAGTGGTGTGCTACAACTCTAAGTTGTTAGTCCTTTCAATAATACTGTGAGTTGTAAAGAAGAGAATACAGGGAGGGGTTAATGGCTTGCCCAAGGACACCACTTGGAACTAATTAATTAATGCTCTTCATCTTTTAAAATTACTCAGGCTTGCAGAACAAGGGTTTGTTTTTCAGTCAGAACAGAATGGTGTCATTCTGTACAGCTGTGAAAGACTGTGGTGGCTGCTCGGTGCTGAAGAACCAGACCCTGCTAGGAACAATCTGGAGCAGATGTAGAATTGCAGGAATTTCAGCATCAGTCAGGCGTTAGTGTCAGGTGTTAGTCAAGGCCTCTTCACAGTCAAGTTTATCTTCTGTTCATTCTGCTCCCTTCTCCTTTTGTTGGTGAAAAGAAAATGAACAAAGTCCATGCAGAAAAAGTTTCATTTCTGTACTTAATAGTTTTTCTTCAAAAACTGGTGACTTCTTATGAAATATTTCACTTGTGGCAAAAGTTTCCCGCCCTTTTAAAAATGTCTGATGAACTCAGTTATTGCTTAACTAACAGCTATCTTGGTAAAAATTTCTCTACTCAAATACTTTTGTGCAGCCTTCCAGTTTGCATTAAGCTAACCTAATTTTCTTTTGGACTCAATTTTGTTTTAAGCTACCAAAAATACAGACACTGGTGTATCATATGCTTTAAAACACTACAGGGAGAAGCAGCAACTTAGCTGTAAATAGATGGCTAGCAAGGCCTGTTTAAAAATTTTATACAACATTTTTTCATATAAAATGGAGTGATTGACTCATTACTTACAGGCAGTATTTAGGCCTTCTGTATCTTTAATATTCTTTGAGAAGAATGCTGGTGGTTTAATGACGCTTAAAGCTATGGTAGAAAAAATGCCTTCACATTAAATGAACTCTCTAAATGTCTTGGTTTCATTTATTCTCATTATATTTCATATTTTTTGATGATAACAATGGCTTTATATAGAGGCATGTGTATCTGTGAAAGGAGCAATATCAAAATATTGGTACTCACATTATAAACATTTTGGTACAATTCAGGAAATAGAATAGATATTTTTTTTCCTTGCTGTCATAAGGAAATTTCTGGCATTTGTAATAAACATGGCAGAGGATTACAGCGTTTCTACTTTTCTCATAAAGAATATTGGAACTATTAATTGGGAAAGCCTGAAATACACTGTAGAATTTTTTTATTTGTTTAACTAGAGTGCTAACTCAATGCCCTATTAAAACAATGGTGGTTCTTCCAGGAGTGTTAGCAGGTGTTGACAAAAGCCTTGTCTTATTCATGCGGAGCTTAGTCACCTTAAATGTAACTCGTCAAGCAGACTGTGGTATGGTATATAAGAGAATTTGATATGATTAAAATAGATGCTGTTGGGTTATGACCTCTTAACTCTGTGTTTATTAACATGAATGGAAAGATCCCTACTGACATTTTCTTCGTCAGAACTATAATTATGAATGGAATTAGTAAATGTAAATAAGAATATTGCAACTGATGTAAGAAACACGATAAACAAATGTAAAGCAAAGTAGAATATATTTATTCAACATTTGTTCATTTAATTGACTCCTTATGGAAAATGCTTGTATAACATGCTGAACAGGTTCTGTAAGAGCCAATTTTATTTTCACAGCAGTGGATGAGATATCACTAATCACTCTGAGATACAGAGAAGTAGAGAATATAAATAGAAAAGAGGATTTTAGAAATAAAAATATTTACTTTGTGATAGTTTCTTGCATGCTTGCATTTCTTGCTTTCCTGATGATCTAGAGACGTCTCTACCCTGGCAATCACAAGATTTGACTTCTGTCATAAACTGGCCGCATGAATCTGGATGACTATAATGTTCAGTGTAGTCTAGGTGACAGAATGACTGAAAACACATTCATGACTTAGTACTGTTTCCATCATCCATAACAGTAAGACAGATTCATAAGAATACAATAAAATGGAGGTACAAATCTTCTCTGTCTAGACATGCTTAAGGTGACTCAACATCTTTGTTTCCAAACTAGGGATATATAATAATATCATGTTGCTTACTACATTAAAGGCAATTAATGAATTGATGTCTATTCTCTTACCAAATCTTGAGAAATTTGAGAATCAGGCTTCAACTGCTCACCACAGAATGAACTAACTTTGGTCAAAATCATCTAATCATTTAGTAAAGACAACAGCTCTATCAAAAAGTTGTTCTATAGAGTAGGGAAAAAAATCTTTGTATGCTCTGTATAAAAATGTTCATTATACTTTTATTAACAGGTCAGATTAATATGGTTATAATTACTTAAGGTTTAACTTTGGTAGAAACAGAGCTCAATTCCATGTTTTTCATCATATTGGGTGGGCAAAAATGAAATGTTTGTCAGCTGTGCACTTTCCATAAAACTTAGTGGAGTGACAAAGTTTCAGACAGCCTCATTGCCCATTCTCTTAACATCTGTTTCCCCTATTTGCCCATTGTATTGAAGTCCTTACAATCAGTGCTTTAAGTGCACACAGACATATATATTAATGTACACTAGAGACAGGTCTAACCTATTAGAAATTTAGGTACAACAGGGTTATAAATGTTACTTGATACCGTATAAAGCCCAAGATACCTGACCGGTGCATAGGTTCTGTTGCTTGATGTAGTCAGGTGATAACATATGTACACTCGTGCTGCCTACTTTAGCAAGTGTCAAAAGTTCATGCTAAGTACTACATAAATTATCACCTAATTAAGCGCTGTTACGGTTTGGATTGGGAGGGAAGTGTAAACTTGATTCTCCTTGGAGAGCTATATGCAGAAATATGATGTAGAATTAATTTTACGAATAAAGGTCAAAGATCAAAGTCTGAACATATTTATTGGAAGAAGGAACTGGAAGGGAATCTTGACTTCCTTAATTAAATTCTTTTCTGCTAATGAAAACACTAAGAGGTTAATTTAATTTTATGTGTACTTCCTCATTCTGTTGTAGAGATGTCAGGAGCACTGGCCTGTTACTGGCACTATTTATACCTTCTATGCTTTCTGAACTTCCCATTGCTACTCTTACATCCACAGTTACTGAATCATAAGTTAGGTATGCCAACAAATTATTTTTGCCTGGGTACTTTGTAAATAACACATTAATATTGCAGTAGACACTGCTAAAATGATTTCTTTGAGATATATTCACCTGGAGGTTGGAGTTTGGGATTAAATTAATAATGCCATTATGGAACAATCTTATGTGAAGGCATTAAAGTTTTGTGCATTTATGTGTCTATCAATTTACTATGTTAATACAAGCCATCCTAATATGTTATTTGTGTGTTAGACCTGAAGAGATTGCTACTTCTGCTGGGAAAATGGTGATACTGTCCTGGCTGGCTAAGAATTATAAAATGTAGAACCTGCATCAGTCCAAACAAATGTTTAAGATCAATAATAATCTTTGGACATGTGCAAATTGAAAAGAGTCTTTAAAATATTTTTAGCTATAAATTATTTGGATATATCACACAAAATAATCATTTTCTCTCTTCTATTTTTTCCAGCAGTTTAGGTGACAATACCAGAATATTCATAATTGTAAAAAATGTCTGTTTGTGTGATTTTACCACTGTTTCCTCTAGCTTTTGGCTTATATATTTTGAAGAGGCCTAATACAGTACTGAAGGTTTGTGGTTAATGCAGAGATCTGTATGGTCTTGATTCTTCAGGTTACAATGTCTGTTAGGGCAGGGACAGCAGCCGTGTTTCATATAACTAGCAAAATGTAGCTTCAGTGGAGAGTGACATTTTCAGCCACTTCTGCAATATAACTGAAGTAAAATATGTTAATGTTCATGGTCCCTGAGAGAGAAGGAAATAGTTAAAGCTATGGAACTAAAGTGAGAAATCTGAAGTAAGGATAAGTTTTAAGAAGCACTTTGAAAGGGACCGAAGTATGTAATTTCAGGCAATAAAGAGATTTTTCTAGAACAGTCTGTGGTACTACCACCAAAAGCAACAAGGAAGCCAACATTAGCAGTATGACAGTTACAACACTGATTCAGAATAGTATAGGCTAGTTTATTTTTTCCTCAAACTAGACAGCTATCAGCTGAAGGCAGTTGAACACCTAGAGACATCTATGTTAAAACAACACATACTAGTGGAAAGACTAAATGAAGGGGGTGGGGGGGGTGGGGGTGGGGGGGAAATAGTTTAACACAAAGAAGCAAGGTAGCAAACAGTTTCTTATCCCAAAATACCTAGGACATTTCTCTGTCTCTGTATGTCAGTGGGTAGGGGAAAACACCAGCAGTGAGATAGTTTTTTGTGGCAAGCAATTTTCCACATCACAAAGATCACTGCTACCATTACTGGCAACTTAGACAGTCTTTATAAAGATGCCAGTAACTGTGCCACTGTAGAGGCCAAGTTGCTTCCTCTCCTCCTCCCCAGGTGAAGTCTGAAGCATGTTGGCCTGTGCTGGAAAATTTATATTGGCATTACCAATGCCAGGAAGAGATTTCCCTTCCTACAGTGTGTCTGACCTAGTTATGCATTCAGACTGTTGAATGAAGGAGAGAGGAACAATTTCAGAGTTCCTGAAGACCTTCAGTGACACTGAACCATCTCAGTGCTGGTATAAGAACTTATATTTTCATTGCCTTTTATGGAGCTTTTTCTTCAGTTGGTTTTGCATGATGTTCTTTTTTATATGACTTTTTTTTTTTTAACTAAAGTAACTAAAGGCACAAATTATACATATATATCTATAGGTAGAAGGAAATGTGCTTAACCAGAATGCAAGCATTGTCTAGTTGGAGATGCTGCTCAAGAACTAAGGCCAGATCAAATGGTTTTTACCACTTTACACTGGTCTTTGGTGTCAATGTATGGATGCCACAGAAAAGTGGAGTACTTTCCTTTAATTTTCCTTTAACCTTGAACTCTATGTTGCAGACTGTATTATAGTGCCATAGCACCTCTACACTGCAAAATTCTGTGTTCTGCTATTTTTGATATACATTAGTACCACAGAACTGAAAAGAGGAGATAACATCTACTCAAAGAGAGGATAATTAATGTCACATTAATACAAATATCTCTCTAACACTGGCATGCTAGCAGCATGGCCTAAAATGATCCCAGACTTTCTTCAGAGATGAGGCTGCTTCACACAATGTTTAGAGACCACCTGAACCCATCTCTGTGGCTTCTTCTTCATGAAGTGCTGCTGACATGAGCACAGGTCAGGCAATGAGGAGAGGGCTTACCTGCCATCATTTCCCACTTTCTAAAACACTTGCACTACTGCAGCCTGATGATGCTTACCTGATCAAGGCTTGTAAATTTAACAACACTGAAGAAAAGAAAAGAATTATATTATTTTTAACAGGGTATCGGAGGTGTCCCTACAAGATACATGGTGGCACCCAGATTTCATGGAGTTCTTCAACTTTGTAGGAGCAGAATGGCATTCAGATGTAGTCTTGAGGGGACATTTTGGGGGATTATTTTGCAATTGTTTGCAAATGCTGACAAGTCCCACTTCCTTCTTATGGACTGAGAACCTGCTTTTGTTCATTACAATGTTCAGGTAACACTGACAGAGTACTCGGCAGTCACTTAACTCTTTCGTTGTGGTTAGGCTGCTCTGCTGTGTTGGTTCCATGGATGGTTAGAGAAAGAACCTGTGCTGATAAAAGAAAATCTGCTTTACCTCTGAGTTGTCCTAAAAAGCAGAAAAATCTTTGGAGGCTTTGTAGCATTCGGTTGTCCCCTTCTGAACTAGATAGAGACTTAAGATGAAATTAATTTGATGAAATCTGGATTTCATTTACTTCAATGAAAGAACAGTTATGTCCCATCAGTTGTCTGTAGAGCATGGACTACTGGCTCTGCTATTTATTATCATTGTCATTGTGAGCTGTACATCCTGTTGCTTATGCCTTAGTTTTCTTACCTACACAGTCAAGAAGACAAGAAATTATTCTGAGGCCTCCACTTGTACGGGTTTGGAATTCTTTTGGCCAGGGAACAACAAAAAGGCAGACGACTAGTGTTCTCTGTTTCTCTTTTCTGTACGCACAAGCCAGCCAGTTGTATCAGTTGTAAGTTTTTTTAAAAGACAGACTAGATGATGAGCAAGTATGATGACATGAAAGAAACTCCACCATCTGCTCCTTCAAAGTCTTAAGCAAAGAGGAACACACATGCCTCAAGACTGAATTTGGTTTACAGATCTTTCAGTTCCTCAGCTGAAAGCTTACGATCAGTCAGTGTGCTAGAAATCCGTACTGGACTCACAGCCAGTGTGTCTGCAATGCTTCTTTCAGCAAACACAAACTGAGTTTAAGGGCCTGGAAGGCAGCACAGCAATTCGCTGGCCCAAAAGCAAAAATAAACCATGCACAGTATGTCACATTAGCTCTTAACTGTCTCCAGGAAGTGAAATGTTTGACAGGGAAATATATTTGTTTGTGGCCTCGCTTGATTCATGTTTCAGGAAAAGAATTGAAGTCATACCCCCAATGGAGCACATCCATCCATCAAGGGGAGGATACTGCAGCATACAGGATGTCATCTTTCCGCAGCCTCCTCCCTGCTTCCCTGTGGAGGCAAAGCACCATTCAAGTGAAGGAGGCTTTAGAAAAGAGGTGCGATTTTAATTTTTTTTTTTTTTTATGTCCAACACCAGCAGGAGTGTTTTAGATGGCATAAGAACAACATCTTGCTGGAAAGAAGGAGATTCTTCCTGAATTCTTTAAGAAAAAGTGGCATGCCTTCCTAATCTTTATTCCTTATCCCCTGAGGATATGCTGCTGACTTTTTTCAAGGCCTTGCATGCATCATGGCTAACCTGATGAACCAGACATCTAGGTCTGGACTGTCACTTACTCCCAATGTAGATAGCAAATGGTGTGACTCTGTGTGGAATAAAATGGATGGGATCAGGATGAGTTAGGTGTAGAAATCTTTCCGTATTACGAAGGGATGAGTTCATTGTGGTGGATCTCTTCCTTTTGCAACTAAATTTCCACTCCCCGTCTCCTCCTAGGAAAAGTGCAAAAATATTAGTAGAAACTTGTGCAGATTTAGTATAAATAAGGAACAACTCCATAAGAAAGTCTGTGGAACTACCCTCATATAAAAGATGTATGCCAGAAGAAACTGGGTCTAGGCTGTACTTCTAGAAGGTGGTTTATAAAATACTCTTGATACAAATCTATAATGCACACAATCGAGTTTCTAATTTCAGATTTGATTCTTTATATGTTTTCTCTATGTCACTGCTGTATTTTTCAAGGATGCTCTCTCAGACTAACCTCAATGGTAGCTTTCCTGAGAAAGAAAATAAAACTTATTCTTAAACAAATAAGTAGCATGTTTAGAGAGAGGTTGAATGGATATGCTAATGTACTACTCCATGAGCTATTGGAACCTCTCTTTTTCTTTCTTTGTCTCACCTTCAAATTCTGCTAGTTTTTCCTTTCTTTCTGACATAGAGAGTATCAGAACATTGTAAGAAACCTGCAATTGAACTCTTATTTTATTACCTTTCTAAACTGCTGTGATTCAGAATATTTATTTATTTATTTATTTATTTTGATGAGGGGGTTGCTCCAGAAATTCATTAAAGATGTGAGTGTTTGTGTTTTTGTGCCCAAAATACTTCCTTAGCTATTTTAAGTAGGCAAGCAGGTATGCTAAAGGACTAAAAATAGATATTTAAAAATACTTGACCTCAAATTACCAATCCATCAGCAGCAGAGGGTAAAAGGGCCTTTAAAGGGATCTTTAACTTGCATCATACCCCAAGCAGAACCTCAGATTTATAGGCTTGTGGTTAAGGCACATCTAGACAGAGCTGCTACCTCAGCTAGCATCACAAGAGGGGCCATATATATTTCAGGTTTCTTGTCATGGGTGTTGCAGGTCTCAGCATAGCACAGGAGTTTCCAGACCGTTCTTAATGAGACAGTACCCTTCACAAAGGCTGTCGTATGGATCACAATTGTGGACATGGCAATAATTGTGTTTCTATACAATGTTAGTAAAATGGGCGCCATGCAGAAACATGTTCCCTTTTGAAAAACACTAATCCCACCCCCAACTTGTTCTCTTGCCTTTATTTACTCCCTTTCAGCTCTTCTGTATTTTCCACATCTGGGCACAGGGAAGGAGCCAGCTCCTTGTGGTTAACCAGTTCTCCATGAAGCAACAGGAACCGGACCACAGCTTGGGCACCTCAGCAGGCGGAGGTGCCTGCTGCTCCTCTGAAAGGAGCATCACATGGAGAATTAAAGAAGGGTGTGTTCTCGCAGCTGCCGGGTGCTATCAACACTAACCAGCAGGATGATCTAGATTTTGACTGCCCCGTGCCAGATGGCAGCATTTTGATACTCCAGTCTTCATTGCAGGTCTGTGCTCTGTGGTTATGGCAGGACTTCATCCTCAAATAATTGCTCATTTTTCTGAAATTTAGGCACGGCCTGAACTTATTTGGATATTTCAAGCTGCAAGTTTCAGCTGAACCCATAAGCAGCAATTGGATTTAAGCAATAAGAAAAGCTTTCCCCAGGTGTGTAAAAGCTAGGCAGAACAATGTAGTGTTCACAGGCAGTTTGCTCCATGATGAATGAAAAAAAGAACTCTGTTGCTGCATGCCTTATACATTGCAATGTACATCTGCAAATTATATATAAAGTCAGAAAATTCTTTGAATGCTTATGCTCCGTGTAAACCAAAATGTCCTGTCTAAAGTCATGATAAGTGCAGAGGATTATTCAATAATAGTTTATGATTTTAGTTTTAATTTGCAACTTAGTACTGCAGAGAACTTGATCTCTTAAGGAGAGTTTATGGTCTTAAGATCAAAACCCAAATCCATTTTAAAAATTTGTGTTTGTGACCCTTCCTGTTCTGAAGACAAGCAATGCTTCATTAAAAAGGCAAATACCTCCATGAACACAGAATATGTAAATCTATGAACTTGTTTTTATCTTACACTGGGAGTGATATCCAGTCTTGAAAGACACTGGGGTAGAGAGGAGGCTTGCCAGACATAGATGATGACATAAAACAGCAAAGCAATAGTCTGACATAAGGGCAGGCAATGTTTGGGGTTTTGCTGAGCAAATGTGTCTTGGCTTCATATGGAAATACAGTCTTACTGGCAGGACATGGTTAGCTGAATTTTGGTGGTCATATAGGGCTGCAGGGGGCTGGATTGGAGGTTATTTTTGTTTCTAAGTGGGACAGCTTATTTTGCCGTAAGTTCTCCTATTCCTTTGTCAGTGGCCTCAGTGTGTTGGGTTGTATGTCTTAAATGCTGGAAGTGATTAAGAAAATGAATTCAACGATCCTCTTCAGGGCTTCTTTCCCTGTAGCAGAAAGTGAGAATACTGTTACACGGAGAAAGTCATCAGTAGTGATGCTTACTTGCTACACACAAAATATTTTCAGTGCATGTCTCTCCACTAACTCAACCACTGTTTTCAGGATGTTTTGTGACACCACAAAGCAGCTGTTCTTTACTCTTCTGACTAAGACATTTATATTCAACCCTGACATTTTAATCTAATAAAAAAAAAATCTTTTTACCTCCTTGCAGTATAAACAGAGAACCTCTATATAATGGGCATCTGTGGAATATGGAATTAATCCCACTAGTGCGGAAAAACCTTCATAACTCTCTTGCGGCTTCATCACTCTTTGAGTTATGAGGTCTTCCTCTCACTTGTGGGATAAAGTCCAAATCCCACAGAAGCTTATTATGTGTCCACTATTTATTAAGACTTCATCATTTAAAACAAAACACTTAAGAAAGACACTGGGAAACATTAAAATCAAAGAGGTTTCAGTCTGAGGAATAGTTGTATTTGAAGGTTTTTCAAAGTAGAGAAGAAAAAAATCATTTTAGTTCTGATAACCACTGAACTTGCTGCTTCTGCTTATTTTTTTTCCTTTTTTTTTTCTTTTCCTTTTTTTTTTTTTTCTTCTTTTTCTCCATGGAGAGATTCTGAATGTTTTTCCTTTCTTTCCGACAAGATTTTATAAATCTTTTAGTATCCTTGTGAAGACTTCACTTACTTTCCTCTGCCTTGCAGTCCAGTGACTGGAGCCATTAACCATGAGTGAGAGCCTTTGTTCCCTAGCCTACTACAAAGTGTATATATTTGCTGTACCTTGACATTCAGAAAGCCCTTTAAATGACACCCACTGTTTTGCAGAAGTGTAACATAACACAAATGTACTAGCTGAGGCTTAATCCTAGTAGTACTTTAGCAGTTCTAACATTTTGTACCGAGGTTGTCTTGGAGTTAAGAATGTTTGAGGCACTTTTCTTCATTTCTTCCTACTAGAAAGAAATAGCTGTTATCACCTATATAATTCTCTTCTTCCCTCGCATAGATGTAATTAGTTCTCTAAACAGTTGTGAGAAATAAGGAACTTAATTTTATAGCTGGGGAAAATGAGGCAGAGGATTTTTTTTACTGGTCTGGTGTCATTCTGTCATATCAGTGACAGATCTGGGATTAGAAGCCAGAAGATGCTGGCGGCCAGCCCTGAGCTCAGTGCGTGGTTCCCATGGTAAAGTTAGCCAATGTCATGCACTAAAATAGACATACACTTTTTCATCATCTTGTAATGGTGAGATGAGAATATTGAAATGTACATACACTACAGATGGAACAGATCTTGCATCAGTACCTTTCTGAATGTTGTCAGGTACCTGGAGCTGCTGAAGTTAGATGGAAATCACAACACCATTAAAAGATGTGTGCCTGGAAGCATGATGATGTTGGACCTTTTTGTACCTTGAAAAGAAATGTTAAGGCAAGAGACCAGGCGTCCTCTGGGGGAAGTGGAGAATACAAGAGGATTGCTCTACCTGTTGGAAGATTGTGGACATGTAACAACATTTTTTGTCTCTGAATAAAAGTCTGATAAATTTAGATAAATTTCAGGGGAGTAGCCAAATTATGTGTGCATTCTTGAACTTCAGAAAAAATCTATTCACTTGTTCACATGTTCTTTCAGTTAATCACTTTTCTTTCCTTAGCCCTGATAGAGAAAACATGGTCAGAATTTAAGGCAGGAGAATAAAGAATAAACAGCCATAGCTACTGTTTTTAAAAAAGCTGAGGACTACTAGATTCTCACCCTAGTGAGAACTCAGGATGGGCCTCCTTTTATGAGAATCCGTAAGATTTATAGTGAAAAATGTATGGCCAGTCAGAGTGCTTCTAGCTGATGACAGATCTTTCTGCTCAGCCTTTGCTGCTGAGTGGAACTGAATTAGCACAAAATGACCCTTTTATTCTGCCATACATTGGATTTATATTCACAGGGGCAGCTCCTCAGTAGGGGTAAATTGTCTTAAATCTTTCAAAGGACTTGAGTTCTGCTGTTTAAGGTTTGATCCCAGCAAAAGGTGAGCACATGCTTACAAACTATATGACTTTGTCTGTGAAAGCCACTCTTCCTATGTGGCACTTCCAATCTAAGTTCCTTGAATTCTTTCAGTCAGCTTTTCGACAACATGAAAAAGAATTTTAACCCACTGTAATGGATGCTACTGTAGCCTAGAGGTAATTGTGTTTTTGATACAGTTCTTTTTAGGTGTAAAAAGTTTTGGGATGCAACTGAGATAAAATTTTCATTTGTATTTTGAAATTACTTGGCCACCTCTAATAAATTCAAAAATGTTGCCATTATTTTGAAGAATTTATTATATTTACGTTCACTTTAAAAGAAATCTAGGACTGATCTGTTGACAGTGGTCTTTATTATTATTATTATTATTTTCTTTTGTTCTGTGCATAAACAGGTCAGCAGGAAAAAGCTCAGGTTTTGGACGAAAAGGACAGAAAAGACAAGCAAAGTGTGGACTGCAGAAGCAAAGTGAAGAAAAAGGTGATGAGAGTGAAACAAGAATGTAAATCACATTTTTTATGAGTGGCCACCCGGACGACAGAGTGCAGAAGCAGACTGGGTTGTTGTGAGAAATAACAATGAAGAGTGCACATGTAATAATACAAAGTGCCTAGGAGAGGGCTAGGGCTGGGACCGGAGCAGTGGTGGGGAAGGCTATCCTAGAGCAGGGCTGGGAGCAGGCTCATTGCTTACACTGCCTCCCACTACCTTTTTGATCCCTCTGCCCCCCCTTCTTTGTTTCTTAAACAAGGTTGATTTTCCTAAGGATGGTCCAAAAAGGCACCCTCTTGAACAATAAACACAAATGACTGTGGTAGTCCTGTCAGCTTTGGATCTTTGTAAAATAGCCAGTGATCCACAACACTTTCTGGAATTGATTTCCCAGGCTTTCCCCCTACCTTCTCACTGACAGGCTGGAAAAAAAAAAATCCCCTACCACCATCGGTGAATGCTATTCATTTTCCCATTATTTTGAATTCTTACATGCAAAGAGTCCTAAAGAGCTGTCCCTTTGAAGCAAAGGTGATTTTGCTACTGAAGGAGTAACAAATCAAGCACTATGCTCACAGACTCTTACATTTTGAAAAGAACACTTCCAAATGATTAAATAGTTATGCATGGCAAGGGCTTGAAACTTTGATGATTTATTCAGAGTCCATAACCTATAGCAAAATATAAATTTTTGTTAATAGTGGCATAAATGTAACATTCTCTCCTTCTCCTCCCTCCCTCCTTTTTTTCCTAAGTGTAGGACTTCCAAGATTTTTGGAAGAAAAAAAAGCATCTGTTTTTCTGTATGTTTGCTTTTTTTATAGACTTCATAAATCCAGCAAGCTTCTATTTGGACCACTAGGCCCTTTCAATAGAAGCATGTTTTCACTGGGATTTCCACATTCATAATTATTCCTCTCGTTTCTCTGCTGTGAGAAGACAAGCCGTTATTTCATTGCTTTGGGGAAGTTAATAATATGGTAGGCAAAACATCAGGAAAAATTATAATGAATGAACCTATACAAATTGTAGGGAAACACATGCTGCTGTTATAAAATGTTCCCATCATAAATCCTAGAAAATCACTCTGTGCACAAGTGAATAACTTTTTAACACATAAACACTCAATTAATTAAAGGTAATATACTATATATGCTCAAACTAGTGTGACACAAAAAGGACAGATTCAAATAATGGCATTCAAGATTGTGGGCCCAGTCATGTCTGCCACAGTCCTCCTAAGAGATTTAAGAATTATAACACTCCAAGGTAAATCTCTTCTATACCTGAAATGAAAATGAAGTTCTCAGCCTCAGTATTGCAATACCATATTACTGCATCACTTAATACATAAATGGGAATCTCCCTACTTTTTTCCTCACCTTATTTCATACCACATACTGAATGTTTCCTCGGCGTCATGTATGTCACTGTTCCCTCCTCCTTCTACCTACTTACTCTTACTTATTGGTATTTCTTTCAGCTTACCAAGATTCTTGGGAGATTATTCAATGTAAGTGATTCTCCCCCTCTACTTTGCTCTCATGAGACCCCACCTGGAGTACAGCATTCAGCTCTGGAATCCCCAGCACAAGAAGGACATGGACACATTAGAATGTGTCCAGACGAGGGCCACAAAGATGCTCAAAGAGCTGGAGCACTTCTGCTATGAAGACAGGCTGAGAGGGTTGGGGTTGTTCAGCCTGGAGAAGAGAAGGCTCTGGATAGACCTTATAGCAGCCTTCCGGTACCTAAAGAGGGCCTACAGGAAAGCTGGGGAGGGACTCTTTGTCAGGGAGTGGAGGAATAGGACAAGGGATAGTGTCTTTAAACTAAAAGAGGGAAGGTTTAGATGAGATATAGCAAAGAAATTCCTCACTCAGAGGGTGGTGAGGCACTGGAACAAGTTGCCCAGAGAAGCTGTGGATGCCCCATCCCTGGAAGTGTTTAAGGCCAGGTTGGATGGGGCTTTGATCAATCTGGTCTAATAGGAGGTGTCCCTCTCCATGACAGAGGGGTTGGGACTGGATGGTCTTTAAGGTCCCTTCCAATCCAAACCATTCTATGATTCTATATCTCCCATAAGAATTGCATTACTTGCAACGTTAATTTATTGATATTGATATTGATATCGATATTGAGAGCCATGTTAGTCAGAATTTGCTGGAACTATTTTAAAAATGCTCTTTTAATGTGTTTTTATCTCTCTAAGAAGGGAGAGAGAGAGAGAACAAACTTTGAAATGTTTTCAGTTTTGATGATATTTTTGTCAAGATCAGAGACTTACCAGCTGTAGAAAAATAACCAACTTGTACTCACATATGAAAGTAAAAAGCAAGGTTCAGTTCCCTGTTGCAGAGGTTATTTAGTTTTCTTTTAAGTGGAAATAGCTCCTACAAAAGCCTCTAAGAGCAACCCACCAAAAACTAGCTAAAAATAGTGACTTGAATCTTGAAAAGTAGTGACTCTTATCTTATGACTCTTGCATTCAAGAACTGTTATGTTCAAATACCTGCCTGAAGTTAAATGATATTGCTAGACTTCAGAAAAGCATTTGACACCACCTCCCACAGTATTCTCCTGAAGAAGCTGGCAGCCCACTGCTTGGACAGGTACACTCTTTGCAGGATGGATGGCCAGGCCCACTGAATCCATCCAGTAAATCCATCTGGCAACTAGTCAGAGAGTAGTCAGGCATTGGAATGGGTTGCCCAGGGAGGTGGTGGAGTCACCGTCCCTGGGGGTGTTTAAGGAAAGGTTGGACCTGGTGCTTAGGGACATGGTTTAGTGGTTAATATTGGTGATAGGTGGACAGTTGGATCAGATGATCCTGGAGGTCTTTTCTAACCTTTATAATTCTATGGTTCTATGATTTGGGCAAGTGTCTCTCTATGCTTTCACAGAAAAAAAAAAAAGGAAAGGAAAGGAAAGGAAAGGAAAGGAAAGGAAAGGAAAGGAAAGGAAAGGAAAGGAAAGAAAAAAAGAAAAGAAAAGAAAAGAAAAGAAAAGAAAAGAAAAGAAAAGAAAAGAAAAGAAAAGAAAAGAAAAGAAAAGAAAAGAAAAGAAAAGAAAAGAAAAGAAAAGAAAAGAAAAGAAAAGAAAAGAAAAGAAAAGAAAAGAAAAGAAAAGAAAAGAAAAGAAAAGAAAAGAAAAGAAAAGAAAAGAAAAGAAAAAAGAAAAGAAGAAAAACGTTTTTACTTTTACTCTCCACTACTCTTTTTTTTTTTTTTTCTCAGTTTTTACATAATTGGAGTAGTTATATGTTTATCCCCTTTCACATCACTTCTGTCACTTCTGTGATGGCTAGGTCTAATAAGAAATGAAGTTTCCACAAGATACAGCAAGTATTTGATATGAAATTAAATTATATTATTTAAAAAAAAAAAAAAAAAAGGTAAGTGAGAACTAAGGCTATTGTCCACTTCTCCAAAGTAATGGAGTAATAGCTAAAAGTGATAACTGGGGGTATTTTGGGTGTGATCACTCATTTGGAATTGATTTAACACACCTAAGCATTCTGTCTGAGGACCAAATCAGAATGAGTAAGCTGCTTCTATCACCCCAAAACCAAAGTATCATGTGAATTAAGGATTTGTTATGTCAGCAGAAGTTACTTTTAGAGAGTGCCAGTAATGGACTGAACTTTGCTCTTTGATGAGGTTATTCATGTTGAGTAGGCGGTGGAATAGGCTGGATAATGAAGCACAGAAGTACACACATCTGTCCTTTCCAACTGATGCTTCTCCAGTTGATGGTAGACCTCTCAAAACATTATCCACAAGTGCTTCTTATCTTACCCAAGCGTCCTGGTTTCAGTTAGGACAGAGTTAATTTTCCTCCTAGTAGCTGGTAGGGTGCTATGTTTTGGATTAGGATGAGAAGAGCGCTGCTAACATGCTGATGTTTTAATTGTTGCAGAGCAGTGCTTACACCAAGCCAAGGACTTTTCAGCTTCTCGTTCTGTCCTGCCAGCGAGCAGGCTAGGGGTGCAGCAGGAGCTGGGAGGGGACAGACCCAGGACAGCTGACCCAAACTGGCCAAAGGGGTATTCCATACCATCTGATGTCATGCTAAACAATATATAGGGGTGGCTAGCCAGGGTGGGGGGGCTGGCTGCTCGGGGATAGGCTGGGCATCGGTCAGCGGGTGGTGAGTAATTGCATTGTGCATCACTTGTTTCGTACACATTATTAGTAGTAGGACTATTATCATTATTATTATTAGTATTATTGTTATTATTATTTTCCTGTCTTAATAAACTGTCTTTATCTATCTCAACTCACAGGCTTCACTTTCCCGTTTCTCTCCCCCATCCCAGAGAGGGAGGGGGGAGGGTGAGCGAACGGCTGTGTGGTGTTTAGCTGCTGGCCGGGTTAAACCACAACACCAAGGTACAGTAATGTCTTCTACCACAAGTGAGTCCAGTAGAGCAGACACCACTCATGGCCTCCCCAGAATTACAGGGAATCCAAGGTGAATCCTTAGACATCCTACAAGAAGAGTGTGGGTTGAGAATAATTAATCACCTTAATAGTTCTCACTTCATATTCTCTTTTTAATCTAAGTGTACCATGTTAGTTTGTAAACCATTCAGGTTAATAAAGACAGATCCCTATTCAGTATGATGGAAAAACAATGAGCCTGAGTGCATACCTGCTGGCCTCAGTGAGTATGATTATAGATTAGGAAATTTCATACTAAATTACTGGCAAAGATGTAGAGCCTACAAATGAACCCACATGGTCGGCCACAGCTACTTTAAATGATTCATAAGCATTTATTCTATTTAAAGGATTGTTGGTTGCTATAAAACTTTATCCTGTTAAGCCTTATCCTTCACTTACGACATTTGAAGTCTAGTTCTAAAAATTTATGTCTTCCATTACTCTGTCCTTATTCATCATATTTTGTAATTGCAGTCTCAAGAGCATCTATTTTTAGCCATGGAAGTTATCTTACATAGGCATGTTACCAAATGAAATCTATTTTCATGCCAATTTAACACTCTGTCCCCAAAGAATTTTTTAAATCAAAAGGAGACCGGTGCTGACATTAGCCACTAGCAAATCTGTAGTGAAAGAATTGTTTCAGTCTAGATTTTGTCAGTTGGTGATTACTGAGGAACCAAACCTCTGGGAAGTTTAGTCCTTTGTCTGCTTTTTAATCTGTGGTCTTCGCAGTGACCTATGATCATAACTTCCCCATTTTATTTCTTTGTTATGTGGAACTTGATAACTGATTAGTTGCTGGTGGTACACTTTGTGTATTGCAATACTCACTGCAGTGTTCATTTATTTTGTTCTTGTCTTAAAAAAAATGGCTGGTCAGTCTCTGTTAAAATTAATGTAAAATTCAGGCCTGGCAAATTCATATTCTAATAAGTAGTTTCTAGAATGTGACAAACAAGTTAAACCAGAAAATAAAAATGGAAATCACTCTATAATCTTTACTTCAATATTTATCAACAATGTCACTTTGAAATCACATACCATATTTTTATTATATTTTTCCTTTTGAATTTATCATTAATATACCAATAATCATAAAGACCCTTTAAAGAACATTTTTTTAAAAAAAGAAAGTGTCAAAAACAACAAAAAAATGAGTTTATTATAAGCTGCACTGGTGGCACTTGCTTCATCTTACAGAATTCTGCCATTTAAAAGGTAGGTATCAGATGCTTTTTGAATAGCATTAAACAACAGACCTTCAGGATGGAAAGAGAAAATACTAGGTTAGAAGTCAATAAAACTGAAATGAAATAACTGTAAGAATTTTAAGTACGTGATATGATTACCTGTTTGGAATTTATTTAAGCCTTCTGTCTGATCATCAGGCCAATGTATATATATATGTATATACACACGTATATATGCTGCCTTTGATGCCCAACTGCCTTGTTCAAGCCTAAATTGGAGTCTCCCTTTGCATTTTGTAGATATACCCTATATGAGCAACAAGTGTCTGTGTACTTCTGGCTTTGGGCAACGTCTGAAGAGACAGACCCTACCTACAAAACAAAAGTTTTATACATAATGCATACATGTGTACACATGTAGACAATAACAGCAACACTGCTGTAGAACAGGAGGAGAAAAGGAAAGGAAAATAAACCACCCAAACAGGAATAAATGTGACTGGAATTGTCCAGATGCACATATTTGTCAACTGAGAACCTGCCCTCTGGTCATCTCCTTGGAAAAACCTCCTGATGAGATGACTTGCTATGGATTTGTGAGGCAAAAGCTTCAATGGAAAATAAAATCTGGCTTCTGCTGTCAAGGCTGAGGCTCTTTCCACTTAGCCACTGGCATGACCTCAATGGGAGCGGAGCTGAAAGTCTTCCTGGGTCAATGCATAGAGCAGCTGCTGCTTGCTTGCTGCCTTCCCTCCCATCCTCAGAGACTACCTGCCGCTCCACCCAGCCCCAGGCAATAACGCCTGCAAGGATGACACATCTCGGCAGTCCCTGGTGCCAATGACCAGGCACTGGAAACTCAGCTGTTCCGAGCAGGATCTTACTGTGGCCTTTTCTGCCACAAAAGATCAGATTGAACTGGGGCTGACATTGTCCAGAGCTAGAATAAAACGTTTTAGCAATAAAATCTTCCTGCAGAACATATATAAATACCATTCAAAATCCCTCCTCTGGGCAATGTAACAGATTCATCTACCCCAGTTGAATGGATGGTGAAGTATTTCCTTATTCTGCACTCCAAGTCTCCAAGGTGAGCTCAGATACCAGACTGATGGACAGTGTCTCAAAGTCTTTTACAGTGTCCCCTCATACAAACATTTCAGATAAAATTTGAGATTTTGAGGTGCATAATTATTCAGTAAATTTTCAGAGTACAAATTAACAAATATATTGCATTTGCCCATATGGTGGCACAATAAATATCATAAAGCGCAAATTGTGCTATTTCCAAATCTAAGTATTGTACTCACAAGAATATAGCACATCAGAGCTTAACAGTTCTGTTGGAAGCAAATTTTCTTCTTGTTTTAAAGAACATTTATAATGATTTCAATTGCTTTCTTTTTACAGTCTTCCAACTGGTCCCAAAGGCAACTTTTTCCTTATTTAGTGTCTCCAAGGTTCCTTGAGATGCTTGGATGAGTGACCCTGTGTAAGTGCCAAAGATTATTTTATTCACTGAACTTCAGAACATGGAAAACGTCCTGTCTGGCTATGCAGTGGCTTGATTTTTGGTCATCACTAAGTAATTTTTATGTAGTTTGGGGAGAAGGGCTTTTTGGATTGGGTCTGGTGTTCAGTGACCTGCAGAGTATTACTGAAATATTGAACATAATATACTATTATGTCACAGAAAACGTATGTGTACATAAGCAAATGCCAGTTACACCTATATTATTAAATTAAACAAAGCTAAGAAACTTCCTGGATACTGGAACTCAGACATCTATGCTGCTAAACTGCTGGAACAGTCTCTGGATGGTTTTGGCCCTAACCAGCAAGCACTTTCCCAAGCAGATCCTGGGTTCAGTCTGAAATGTAGCAAAGGTCCATGACTAGTAAGGAATTTGCATCTGGTCACCATTTATTCAAAGGCTAAAAAATTTATAAGTACAGACTCAGACCAGCTACATACATGTTTACAGTGTCAACATAATCCTTATATAAACTTGCATATTGGCTTCAATGTTGTTTGCAAGCCATACGTTGGAAATAAGTATTTCATTTTTCACACTTTTTGATGAGCCAACCAACACCTTCCTTCTCTTCATTGCGGTTACCTGGGCTAACTGAGAAACAGAATATGCTTTTCCTTAGTTCAGTATTTATCTGATAAGGGTTGATAGTGTTTGTGTGTGTATTTGAAATAAGGACTACCCTAAATTCTGAGATGAAAACATTATAGTGATAGTTGCATGCACAGTCAGTAAATTAGTAAACGATTATACATGATTGGTATATACTAACATTTGTTTTGTAAAAATATTTCAAGACAGACTTTTTTTTTCTTTTTTTTTCCCATTAGACTGTAACCACCACTTGTGAGTAGGAAATTTTGAGTGTCAAGACATAACTGCCTGTCTTGTCCATGAATCTTATTTGGTCCTGTTAAATCTGAGAAAACAGAAGCAGAAGAAATGACATTGTACTTCATACAAGTTCTGTAAAGGAGATAAACTCACTTAGCTACTTTACAGTCAACCATCTCAGCTGAACTCAAATACAATATTGGTATGGTAAACTGAGTGTGCAACTACATTTCCAGTCTCACGCGTGTGTCTGTCCAATATTTACAGAGATAATGGAGCAACCATGTCCATGGAGGAATTACATAATCTAGTACAAAGTCTTACCATTTGTAGACAAAAGAACGAGAAGCTGAGACCACTGAAAATGATCATTGTAGATTAGTTTTCACATAACTGGAGGGTGGTGAAAAGTGATGTCAGAAAGATCCCTCTCTGAGCAAAATGTAAGGTCCTTATTTACAGAATCTTAGCTATGACTTCCTCATCAGAAATCATGTTCTTATGCCCATCTTGTTATAATAAAATTTTCTGAAGTAACTGATGTGTCTTTAACCATAGTTTAAGCTAATTTCAGTTTTTGTTTGATAAGCTAATAGGAATGTACTGGTAGAATAAAACAGAAGATTCTGATGAATCTGCAATTGTGTTCAATTTACCATTTTTCATATTTCAGAAACAGAAATGATACTGAAAACCAAGCTCAATGAAGGTTCTGCTGGTAGTGCCAGAGGCAACTAAGTCTTTGTTCCTGCCTGTCAAAAAGTTAGATACTTTTTTTCAGAATATTGTAAAATTCTGAAGGAGAAAACAATGTGGTTGGTATGTGTGCATACTTAAACCAGAACAAAGAATTTATCTCCAAATGCTAACATTTAGATGCCTATATATATATATATATATATAAAGAAAAGTAGCTGCTTTGTGGAAAAAAGGATGAAACCCCAATTTTCTCTCACAAAACAAGGTTTTATTGTAAGTTAAATCTTTTATTCATATTTTACTTGTCATCCAATATTGAAGATTGGTGGTTATAATAATAATTAAATGCTTTATTGATTCACATCTAATATTTATGGAAGCTAGCAATGGTGATAGTAAGGATCCTTTTGAACAAAGGAAAACAAACATCAAGACCCATGTAGATACTAGGGGTGAAATTCTGGTCTCATGGAAGTAAATAGTAAAACTCCCATTGACTCCAATGGGGTCAGGATCTCTTCGCCTTTACCTCCACCCCCAGTGTGTAACCACAGCTGTGCTTTTGCTAAGCAGCATGCAAGAACAACTTATGAATCACATCTGGTGACCCTGTTTGGCATCCCAGCAGAGAAAACATCAGTAATATTAACCCCTTTGTTACATAAATTAAAACAAAGAGACTTTTGGACCCCTTGGATAATGTAAAAACTATGGGAAAGAAAATAAAGAGGGTCTAAAAAGGTTTTAGAAGAACTTAGAAGCAGGGCCACAGAAACACTGAGAGAGAAAAGCTGCTGAGGCCTTGTAATTGAAAAATTTAAGAATAAACAAATTTTTTGTTCTCTTTTAGGTTCAGTTGCCAATGTAACTTGATAAATTTCTTTGGTTTGTTTCCACTTGTTCTCACTGACGCAAGCTGGCAATAGCTTTTGTAGAATTTCAGGCTCTCTTGAGTCAGTGTCTTGATCTTCAGTCAAAACCTCTTCATTTTCCAAGAACCTCTTAATTTTCCATTTCCTGTTTGGCAAAGCTTAAAACCATGTCCAAAAGCTATATTAGCATTTTTTCACCTGAGACAGTGGAATTTCCACCATCACTGGGCTTATATCCCTTTCTGTCTTTGGAAGCTATCTTGTAAGAAAAGTTAATACCCAACCCCTCCTCTTTTTCACTTTTTTTTTTTTTTTTTTTTTTTTTAAGGGTGTGTATATGTATTTTAGTCTGGGGAGGAATTTCACAACAGTCTGAAGTTTAAATTATAGCTATCTATCTCTTGGGCTAAACGAGCATTTTGGATATAAACATTCCCAAAACGAGGCATTTGTTATCAGAATCTAGAATGCAGCACTGTACTTTCTCATTGACGAGGCATTTAACAGTAGCAGTAAAGAGACAAATTCCTGCATTTTAATCCCACTATAAGACTTTCGGATAGTTGTTTAACATATATGATTTGTCTGATGCAGATAATTTTAGGGGAGATTCTGAAGCCAATGAGGACTACAGAGAGCATTATGGACCATAATATATAAAAGCATGTCAGCCTGGTTCTCTTGACATCATTGGAGCCGTTGCCTTCACATTGCCCTCATTTATTCTATTTAAACAAATTACAGCAGGTTCCATAATATGTTAATTATATCTCTGGGATGAAACACTCTGATTTAGCACATGTGCCAAGCTATATGAAGTCACAGAGCTGAAGTCTACAGGAAAGTCATCATCCACCAAAATCACTGGAGTACTGTAAACTATAACTGACTGCATATTGGCACATTAAACATGCTTGGTTGAAGTAGCTCCTCTAAGTGTTTGATCTTTTAGTCACCTTTATTGAAAATGCTATTGTTTCTGTTTGTGAACATCTGGGTCCTCTCTAATGGGATCAAGGCCAGATTCTCAAAGATATACAAGTATTTAATCTGGCTACAATCAGGTTCTTTAGAACAGTACTTCAATAAAGAAATACTTAATTACAGCAATAAACTGAAATAATTTAATTTCTTTAAGTCCAGGAAAGCAATTAAAAATGCAGTGACAGTTATCTTCCAAACATACAATAAGTAACTAATCGGGGCTTTCTTCATGCTAATACATTAATGTGAGATAAAAGTAAGAAAAAGTAGACATGATCAACAAATGAAATGTGAAATTAAAAAGACTGTTTAGAATGGTTAGTAGGAGATGCCTGTGTTTTGAATATCTGTGAATGACATTTTTCTATTTGTATGACAAGTACTCAGAGAGCACTGGGATGTCTTGTATATATATCCATATATAAGGATATGGAGAACAATTGCTTATAATAATGAAATAATAACACTCTTTCATAATAATGCAGAGGAATTCAATGAATACAGAAGTCAGCGCAAGAAGAATGAAAAGAATATATGCAGAAAAATGTTTCTGCTTATAAGAATACTAGTGTAGCTCACAAGTTACTGACTATTAAATCATTAAAATAATATTGAGCGATGTTGTTGCAGAATTTCACACCAACATTATATTTTTTCCTCAACATTTTCAAACCTATTGCCCTGCAGAGAATTTTGATATTGGAACTCAGTTCAGTTTGAAAGCACATGCTACAGTTTTAATAACCTATGACAGAATTTCCTATCGTGCAAAAACGTACTATTAATATTGAAGTGTGAAGTGTCAGCAGGCACAAACAGGGCAACCAAGGCTAATAAATGGTTGTAATGGGGCATTTCAACTATCTGCACAGAAATTCATCCTTTGCAATGGGAGATTTAGAAAAAGAACTTCTTGACCTCTCAGACTATATTTTTTATAGCAGTTAGTTCTATAGCACACATGAGGGAAAGTTACTCTGTCCTATGTAATATACAAGTGTTGGTTCAAGAAGTAACTATTGCTAAACCACTAATTAGTGGTGACCACAGCATAATTAAGTTCAACATTCTCGAGGGAGTGATTGCAGCAAATGCAGGACTGTGACACTAAACTTTTGATAATGAAATTTTTTTCAAGGGGTAAGTTAGTTAGAAAACCCTAAAGTCAAAAGTGAGGAAATTAAAATCCTTACACTCAGCATGGAGGCTTCTTAGGCATCCCAGGAGCCACAGAGGAATGAATGCACCTTAACAAAAAAGAAAATAGAAAGCCAATTAAAAGCTAGTATAGTTAGATTGCAAGGTTCAAGATGTTATTTAAGACAAAATGTTAGCCTTCAGAAAACAGTATTTTAGTCCAAGTGAAAGAAAGGAACAGATATTATGGAAAATGGGAATTATAAGTGTAAAAAATCAAGTATAAAATGAGAAATCACAGACAAAACAAAAATACTAACAATATATTTGTACAAATCTCAATTGGGAACAGAGTGAGAAAATAGGCTGATGCATTTTTTCATCCTTGATAAGATACAGATAACACAGATATCAGACAAAAACTTAAAACAATGTTTGTATTAGGACTCTTCAAATATAGGTGAGGTATGTATAAAAATATAAAAGGAAATATAAAAAAGGAAATATAGGAAGTATATAAAAGGAAATCACTATCAATACAATAAACTGATAAACTTTAAGGAACCAGTTCACAAAGCCTTCCAAGAATTCAGATAGAAAAGGTGGGTGGCTGAACTGTTGGTGGGAAAATGCAATTTCATGCTGAACTATGATTTTAAGCTGAGATACAGAGCAGCGGCAAATATTTTAAAAGTACATGAGTGACACTGAGATTTACAGGTGACAGTAAGCAACATAACTTATTAGAATAATCAGTAGGAAAAATGATGAAAGAAAGCTGCTTAAGTTTAGTACACTGATTTCCAAGATGCCTACTCTACAAGAAGTAGGCATTTTATTATTTTTTATTTTTTTATTATAGGCATTTTATTATTATTTTATTAGGCATACAACATTTTATTATTTTATTATTTTATTTATCCCTGTGAAGGATACAGATTTATGATGTACTTGACTTCCCAGAGACAACCTTACTTTGCAGAGAAAGAAAGAAACAAAAAAACAAACAAACAAAAAACAGAGAGATCATACAAGGGTGTTTGAAATGACTTGTGCATTTCTAGAATTATTTTCCTGAAAAATATAATGTCCTAAAAGAAACGAGCAGTCTGTGGTGTTGATGGAAAGGGTTTACTAGCACTCAGTTTGTGTAACTTCCATAACTCACTTACTTATAGCTTTGCTTTTCAAGAATAATGCTGTCATCCAAAGTCATGTCAACAAGAATGTTTTATACCCATCCATAACATTGTGTGTTTTGTGTTTACATACATGCAGTACACGGAGCTTGTATCCAGATAATAAACTGTCAAACCAGGAACCAAAACCCATTTATCTTGCACCTTGAAGTCCTCCCTTGCACTAATCCATTTCCATTGGGACAGTTTTTAACAATCTGACCCTCCCAGCAATTAAAAACAGCTGCCATTTTCTCAAACAAACCTGCCAGGAAAATATTTCTTGCTTTCCTCATGAATGTGGAATTCTGAGCCACCCTCCCACCCCCAAATTACATTGGACTGATTCCCAGGCCATGTAATGTTCAGTCCTGGGCTAATGGCTGGTTTAAGTTTCAATAACCCACAGTTCGTTAGGACCAGAAATAGATTATACTGCAGTAGAGATGGGATTCCCCCTTTTCCAACAGGATATGGCCTTTTTTTTTTTTTTTTTTTTAGGTTTGGTAGAATATAAAATACCACAGTTTAAAAGTCAAAGCTATGTAGGTGATGGTTAATGTTTTAAAACATATTGTTTCAGTCTGCTGCTTACAACTGCTACAGCTGAAGCCCTGCTGAAAAGTTGGTGCAGAAATGCATGGCCACAGACATCCCTTACTACAGATATTTTTCATTCAAAAGAGAGAAGGAGGCAAAGGGAGGATGAGTTGGTGAAAGAAGTCAGTTGCATTCATGCAGAAAGTTAGTGCCGAGCTGTAATTCAGTGCCGTGTCTCAGCTCCTCGTCTACCATCCCACCCTTGTACAAGCAATAATGCCCCAGCTAGAAGCACTACTTTTATCTTTCCATTTCCAGATGAAGCTGGGGCATGTCAATTTGTGTTCTATAGGCAATATGGCTTTACAGGCACTAAGTAAAGTGACTCCAACAAAGAGCTTAAAAATCCTGCAGCATGTGTAAACTAGCTTATTTGTGTCATGATGTAAAACACCTGCTGATGTAAAGTGGCCTGAAAATTTTATTGCTGCTCCATGGTCAGCTTAACTCGTGAAGTCAGACATACATGACTCATGTGTTCATCTTATTCCCACTGGCACCCAACACTTCATTTATCTGCTCTGTTAACAAGCACAAAAACTCTCTATTAAAAAAGATGTGAACCCTGATATGTTTTTACACTTAAACTTCACAATCACCAGTATTCGACTAGTGCCTCCTTCTGAAATGTGCCTGCCTTTGATTTAAATTATTCTCATATAATATGGCTACACTTCTACCTGCAACTTGATTGAGAGGGCAGGCAGCAGAAAATATCCTATGACAAAAAAAAGAGGAGCAAAATGATCGTTTAACTATCTTAGCTGAAGAAAAATTAACAAACTGTGTTCTTCAGTAAAGCATGGGTGTTTTCCTCATAAAAGCAAGGGACGTAACAGTTTGCCTATCATGTGAGGGCATCCTCTGTATAGGATAGGTATGACTGGTGCTGAAGGAAAGGTCTCCTGCTCTCCACCCCTTCACTGCTTTGGAAGGATAGATCTGAATGAATCTTTGCTATGTGTACTTCTGGCTGCAGTGTTCAACTCATAATATGCAGAGCTAGGGCTACCTCTTAACAAATTATAGAGTTGAGAACATCTCTCTAAAGGTTGCAGTAAGGTCAAATTAGTGCAGAGGTGACATCCATACATCTTTATGAAGAAGTCTTTGGCCTCTGCTTTTGGCATATCAGCTGCATCTTGAGATTTGCCTCAGTAAATGAAAGTGAGACCAGCTTCTAAACGCTATCCAACAACAGTGAACCATGCAGGTTGGATGCAGCTATTTCTTCTTCATAAAAATAAATGTTTGTACATAGCTGTTTTTTTGTTTCATGCTTATGTGGCTTTGTTTTCAGCAAATCATTAAAAAAGTGATGACTTACTGAACTACTTTTTCAAATCTAGTCACAAACCACAATCGCTTACAGGAAATGGAATGTTTACTTGAGTTTATTATACAAGGGTCTGGATATGAGCTGTGGGATTTTTACACCTCATAGCAACGGTATTACAATTTATTTACATCTTCATGTTGGCAGCTGCACAAACTCTTATGAAATAGGACAATCACACCTTAGGGAACAGTAATTATAGGCAAAGGTATAAATAGTATAAAGAAGGGCACGCATTTGGCACTTAAGTCGAAGAGAATAGAAACTATTCTGGCAAATCTTCAAAAACATAGCCTCTCGCTCATTATGAGGGCATGAACTAATTAAACCTAACTTGTCAGAATCGGCTGCATGAATAAATTCTAGTCAAATCTGGCACAGTCATGCTCCAAACCCACGAAGAGCAAAGTTGTTTTAGTGATGTCATAATTTGGACTTTCAGAGTATGATATCACTTTTGACAGAATTAATGCAGAATTAATACCATATGTATAAGCATTAATAGGTATTGAATTGAACACCCAGTGATAAGTCTGTCGGTTTCCAAAGTAACAGTCTATTTTTTTCTTTCATAGTGCTTACATTAGCATAGTATCAGAAAGCAAATTTAAAATACATTTCAACACTTTTATAAGAAAGTATTTAAGTTTTATATTTTTGCCTCTATTTCAAAAACTGTTTGCATAAGAAAAGCAATTAAACCTCAGTGCCACTTTTTTAATAGTGACAAAATCGATGTTATAAGAGAAGAACTTTAAGGCAATTGTAAACTTAAAATAAATTGTCACCATTTGATAGCTGGAAGGAGAATTCCTCTGAGGTTCAGTTGCTCCATTTATAAATCATTTGGTCTTTTTATACAACAAATCTGAAGTTAAAATCTTGTTGCACTTAGCAGCTTGTTAGTTCTTAGTTACTGTCAGTGTCCAGGTGTTACTCTTTCCCAAATGCGTTGGATGACTCCCACCTCCTTCCTTTCCCAGCCTTGATATATTAAATTCTTTCACCCTTATCCATGATGGGTCTTAGGGTCTTCCTCTTCAATTTTCCTTCCCCTCAGATATATTTTGAAGATTTATGTCTCAAATGCAGAGATTCCACCTTTGTCTTCGTATGCAAGTGTGAGTTAAAGAGCTACTGAACAGAGATTGAGTAAAAATATGGAAAAGTTTACTGATGGTGCTAAAATTAAGAAGTAAAAATGAAAGTTGACCTTAGGGTGAGAGAAGTTCTCTTGATACTGAGTACCATGTTAATAAAGTCAGAAAGGAAATTTAATGTTGATAAATGTGAAGAGCTGCATGTGAGGAAACAGCCTCCATTCTACATTCATAGAGGAGGGATTTGAACCAAATGTTGAAAAGGGGAAAAAGACTTTGGAGCTATATGGAGTATGAAAATGGGGTCAGCTCCCTATTCAGTAGTAATAGGAAAAGTAAATAAAACATTAGCAATTAGTAAGAGAAAAGAAGCAAAGAGGAATTCTTATGCCCATTTGCAGCCCTGCTCTCACCTTCTTAAGGGTGATATAGAAGAAAAGCTAAAATAGTGGGAATGCCAACAATGATGAGGAAAAATAAGGAAAATAATAATAATAACAAGATCTCATTTCCTTCTCCACTGTCTTGCTGATGATTAAAAAGCAAACCGAAGTAAAGACTATTTTCATTTTTCATTGATGCATCTCTAAAATTTGTTTGACTCCTCTCCAAGTTCCATAGTTTTAAACAAAGGACAAGTAATGATCTCAAAAGCAAACCATCATTCATTGTATTTGCACCTGCCTTGGATTCCACCCTTTTGTTTTCATACTACCCCTCTGGGTTCCTGATAAATTCATAATGCAATCCAGGCCACCTTTTCATCATATACGCACAAAAATACAGATCTGCGTGGGAGGTTTCACAGAATGCATTAACTATGCAGAATTCCTTTATTGCTCAAGTAAGAAAAGCAAACTATCATTTACTAGGAAATCAGAGTATCAAAGGGAGAAGGAAGAAGATTTAATTATACAGTAGCTGAACATTTGTTGAATCTAGTGGAAGGATTTTGCTTCAGTTGAATCGTAAGTATTTTAGATGTTGTAATATACAAGGAAAACAGACAAGAACAGTGAAGAGCAAGCATGGTTTTTCTATTCCAGCAACAAGCAAATGTGTGGTTTCTGCAGTCCATCAGACACATTCATTCTAAAGAATTTAATTTGAACTATTTTTAAACTACAGTCTAGATCTCCTGTCTTAATTTGTATACTTTAATATTGACTGTTAATCACAAAACCACTAACACCTTCAACTTCTAGTGATATAGATAAGTTTGATTAAGTATATACTGCTCAGAGAGATTTTTTTAGTCATTGCATAGGATTTCTTTCAAGCATAAACATCAGTATGTAACATGACTGCATTTTTCAATTTCTAGGTCCCTCACTATGAAGGTTTCCACACTAAAATTTCCAGAAGTCTCTTGTTTTCTTCTCCTGGGAATAATCCTTAGATGGGGAGGCTGTTGTAAAGGCTGTTTTACATTTTGCTATTAAGCCAGCAAAGTCTGGACATGTTTTGCCTTGGGGAAAGGAACAGGATGGTCAGAGTGAAATGTGAAAACAGTGCAAGTATCAGTATCTGTGGGTGAAACATGGCCTCAGTGAAGAAAAAATTCTGTGCACTTTATTGGGTTAAGAATTTCCCATTACCAAGAATAGAGAAAAAATAAGGTCTTGAGGTAGCCAGGCCAGTGCAGTATGTTTCACAGATTAAGAGCAAGGTCTTGCAATGGCTCAGTTTCTGTGTTCATCAGCTACTAATGTGTCTGTGAGAGAGAAGGGACCTAATTCTTTTTTTGGAGACACAGCCCTACTGGATAGCAATGTAATGAAATGTAACTGTATATTTCCCCACAGGGCTGGTAACTGAAAGACAGTTCAGTCTGGGATTTTTAAACATGATATTCAAATATGACTTTCATATTATATTTGGTATGTCTTCTCATTTGTGGCTATGAAGTCCAGACTCATTTTCCACTTGGGCTTTACTTAACAAACTCTTCTTGTGTGTTTCTTACTCTGTTTTTAGATTGTTGGAACTAATTCTTCCCTGAATTTCCACTAATGTCAACCTGTCAAAAAGGCATTGTTAGACATGAGGGACCTGGTTTAAATTTCTCGATTTAAATACAGCTGTTTTAATTTGTATTGAACATTACAATAGTTAAGCACTCCCCCACACTCTGCAGACACACACACACACACACACTCCTACTCATATTAAACTACTGAGTTTGGTGTTTAAATAAGAGATTGTATACTTTCATGTCAAACTCATATTTGAAAATTGGAATCTTTCAGATGGCTATATACAAACCAAGGAGGTGACTGTGACCATGGGTTGGGACCACTATGGTCCCAACGAAGTCACCTGGAAATTTGCCATGAGAATGATCAGTAGTATTAGACCTGCAGTAAGGATGGTGAGATCAATGTGAATGTATAATGTTGTTAATTATCAGTGCTACAGCAACATAAGCAACAGGTAATCCAAGTTTTCACTTTCCCAGGGAAATAAAATATTTTTCCTGGCCTCACATGATTTTCTTACACACTTTTTACAGTGTTTCATGTATTTTAGGAGATTTTTGTAAGAGGTCTGTCTTTTTTATGATTCTTTTGAAGTGTTTTGTTTAAAATGTGTACTCTTAATGGTTTTAATATGCCTAGAGAATCTGAAAGGCACCAGCAGGGAAAAAAGTCTAAACAGATAAATAAAGAATACAAATACATAGAGTACATGGCTTTCCTCAATGTCAATCCATCTGTGTTAATAATGTAGCTTTGAAGAGACCATATAATTTTCTTCTGACTTTTAGAAGAGAGATGGCCAAACTTTGCTTGGTTGAGAATCATACTTCAAATGAGTAAAATAGTATTTTGGCTAATAAACATGAGATGCATTTTATTTAAATTTAGATTACCAGTTTATATCTATTTAGGATTTCTAGACCTTTTGATACACAACAGCTCCTTATAAGTGTTCTGAGAATTCTGCTGGATATTTCCATCTTCAAGAGGAAAACAATTCCATGCTTGAAAAACAATTTTAAGTACAACATAGGAGCATAGACCTACATAGCAAAATAATATCACTGACATCAAGCAGGTAGTTCCTATATACTAGGCAAGCATAGAAATCCCACTCCTGAATTGGTTCTGTTTCTTTTCTTCATGGGTTGTATTTTTTTATTATTATTAATTTTTATGCTGCTTTCAAATGCTGTTGCTGACTCTTGATTATTCATTTGACTTTTAGTTTTCTTTAAGTGTTGTGTCACTCCAGCTGTCTTCTGCAAGATCAGCTGTACTTTGAAAAGTACATTCTCCACTTGTTAGAGATGCCCATAGCATTTGTAGTTTCAGAGTGTTCTCATACTCATCTCAGAATGACAGAGCTTGAACCTGTATGAGCTATTTTGACTTGCTATTTTGTTTAGCTACACAGGCTAAAAAAAGGGCTAAAAGCAGCCCTTCCACTCTTAAAATATATCAAAGCACTGCACAATGGTTTCACTTCTTTACCATCAAAGTCTATCTTTTGTGTTTGGTTATTAATACAAATTCTTCATCTTCTTTACTCCTGACATAAGTCAATGGTTTTTAAAGGTTTTTTTAAAGTTTTACAAAAACTTAAAAATAAAAATCTTTGCAATGCAGTTTTGGATTGACTGAAGACAAAAATGGTAGAGTAGCAATTAAGCACGTCATTAGAACCAGAAAGGTCACTATGTCACAGAAGTATTTCTTACTCTACATTACATCACTGCTTACAGAGTCACAGCCTCTTGTTTAGGTGCCTTTTAATGACAGAGGAAAACAATTCCTTCACAAACAAAAACGGCGTGCTAACAGCTGAAGTCACAGCTCAGTTTGCCTCTTGGCCAGGATACACATTCCATCTGGAGCTCTATCAAGACAGTGCAGGGAGGTCTGGCAGCTGAATAATGAACTCTAAGTAAATAGGTCCTTACAACACATTGTTTCTGTGTTACTCTATTACTCTATTTCTACAACATTTCAGATTGATTATGAGTTCGCAGCCTGAATTCTCATCTTTGTAAGGATGTTACCCTGGCCTGGAGAGCTCTTTAAGTAAAAAAAAACCTACTAGAATTAATCTCTCCTAACTTTCAATAGCAGATATGCCCATCAAGCCATCAAGGGCACCCCATCGTTCTTTTGTGAGGACTTCTTGGTCACGTACAATAATGCATATGTTATCACATATTTACATGCATGTTTTCTTTAAGATGAGAAAACCTATACCAAAGAAGTAACCAGAGTAAATCCTCAGAACTAAAGTATTAGAAAGTTTGTAGATTATTAGCATCATTCATCTTCATATAGAGAAACCCATACAAGTGGTCTCTTAACAAATATTTTTTTAATTCTTATATGTATTCTGAACTGAATTGGAAATATTGCACAGTTTTAAAACTCATTGGCACTTCTGAGTAAATCCATCAGATTTCTAGAACTTCTGCTATTATTACTATACACATGTATGAAAGAAAACATTTTTAACACCTATTTAGTGTGCTCATTATACTGTAGCTCATATTTTCACACACACACTTAAAGAATTTTTTCTCCTAGTCTTGTTTTGAGAAAGCATTCTGTAGTCTGCAGCATGCTGTATATATCATCTGGAATTTTTCAGAGCTCATGGCAGACAAATGTGATCGTTACTTTTTGTAATTACGGGCAGAATTGTGCTTATCCACCTTTTGTTCCACCTGAATAAACATTTTAAGAGACAGGATAGATTCCTTACCTCTTAGTTTGAATAACTGGTGGTGTTCAGTCTCTGAATTCCTGGACCAGATCTTCCCTTTGGCTTCCTAATTAGCAGTCTCTCTGACCAATTTGGGACGGACTTGGGATAGGCAGAGATCTGCCCTGTACAGTTATTATTGCAGGATAATTTGCATTAGAAGCTACTCTGCATTTGAGGATCATCATGCCACTATTTTAGTACCTTGGTTCTGCCATGAAGGTTTTGTGACCAGTGGGTGCCGTAACTCATAGAGTCATGGAATCATAGAATGGTTTGGGTTGGAAGGGACCTTAAAAATCATCTAGTTCCAACCCTGCCATGGGCAGGGATTCCTTCCACTAGACCAGGGTAGTCAAAACTCCATCCAACTTGGCCTTGAACACTTCCAAGGATGGGGAATTCACAACTCCTCTGGGCAGTCTGTTCCACTGCCTCACCACCCTCATTGTGGAAAATTTCTTCTTTATGTCTAACCTAAAGCTACCCTTTGTTAGTTTAAAACCATTACTCCTTGTCCTATTACTCCCCAGCTTTCCTGTAGGCCCCCTTTAGGTACTGGAAGGATGCTATAAGGTCTCCTCAGAGCCTTATCTTCTCCAGGCTGAACAACCCCAACTCCCTCAGCCTGTCTTCATAGGAGAGGTGCTCCAGCCCTCTGATCATCTTTGTGGCCCTCATCTGGACCTGCTCTAATGTGTACATGTCTTTCTTGTGCTGGGAGCTCCAGAGCTCCAGGGCTGAACAGAGTACTCCAGATAGGGTCTCACAAAACCAGAGTAGAGAGCGAGAATCACCTCCTTTGACCTGCTGGCCATGCTGCTTTTGATGCAGCACAGGAAATGGATGGCTTTCTGGACCGCAAGTGCACATTGCTGGCTCATGTTGAGCTTTTCACCCACCAGTACACCCAAGTCCTTCTGCTCAGGGCTGCTTTCTATTTACTCATCACCCTGCATGTATTCATGTCTGGGTCTGCCCTGATCCATGTGCAGGACCTTGCACCTGGCCTTGCTGCACCTCTTAAGGTTCTCACAGGCCTACTTCTTGAGCCTGTCAAGGTTCCTCTGGATAGCATCCCTTCCCTCCAGCATGTCAAGCACCCTGCTCAGGTTAGTGTCATCTGCAAGCTTGCTGAAGGTGCACTCAGTCCCACTGCCCATGCCACCGACAAAGACGTTATATAGTACTGATCCAAATAGACACCCCTGCAGAACATCACCAGTCTCCACTTCGACGTCGAGCCACTCACCACAACTCTTTGAGTGTGACCATTCAGCCAATTCCTTATCCACTGGGCAGTCCATCCTTCAAATCCACATCTCTCCAATTTGGACACAAGGATGTCATGCCAGACAGTATCAAATGCTTTGCATAGTTTTATTCAGAAAGAGGCATGCACCATGCTCTAATGAGTAGTAAAGACACACAAGAAATCAATGTGCTCCCTGTTGTCTGCCAGGAGTCAGTATTTTGGCAATGGGGTACTTCTCTAGCTTGCGCTGGACAGGTGCTCTGTAGTCTCCCACTGCAGTCTGAGATGCTTTTTGATTCCAAAATCATTCTTAGACTTTTGTCTCAGTCTTCCACCTAACCTACAGCAAACTTGTTTCTTCCCAAAAAACACTCATTGTCTCTGGGTGTGATTGTTTCTTCTCTCAAATGATAAATACAAGACAGACAAATGACAAAAAGTACCTTTTAGCTTTTATTGTCCACATGAAGTTAATCACCAGGACTGTTCCATTTATTTTTGTGTCATTTTAATCAAGTTGCACTTCTCTAGATATGCATAATTTGAACAAGTCTGTGCTCTCTCTTTCTCTTTCTGGATAAATCCTTCAATATAAAGTTACAATACCCTATCTGCACATGATGTGTGCAGACAGCCATCATCCTGGACTAAATCCTAGATGGATATAAACTCTACAAGGTTTTCAAAGTCCTCAAGTATGCATCAAACACGCAATATTTATGACTAGAGGTATGGATTTTTTTTTTTCCACACACTGCTTGTAATTTTTTCCTCATGTTATCTCTTCTCCGGTGAGCCTTTTCCTCCCTCATTGTATTTATCTATTTCTTCACCAGTGTTCTTTTGGAGGAAGATATGAGTCTGGATTTTATTTCCACCTAAATCCTTGAAATGTGGAATTCTTTACTTCAGGGGTTTAAACTAGACCCTCAAGGCTACCTTGGCAAACTTCTGCGGTTTTAGAGGATAGAATTTTCTGTTTTGTTTAAGAATGTATCACAAGCAATGGCTCTTTAGAACTTTAAGTATGCAGTAAAAAAAAATAGAGATGACTAATAGCTATTTAGCAAGTAATGATGGCTTAGCAATATTTACCACTCTGATTTAGCCTCTCTGGCTCCATTACTTAGGATATTTTCCTGAATTAAATTTGCCTCAGTTCTATAGCCAGCAGCTGTCCACAGGAGAAAAGAAAAAAAAAAAAAGGAAAAAAAAGGAAAAAAAAGTTCTGAATCCTCCAGAAATAATGATTTCATATTCCTAATAGGTTCCTCTAACTGCACAATCAAAACGGTCTCTTGTGCCCTCTAGCATGTTGTATGTCATAATAAAAAACTTTATGTCAAACAGCTAGAGAAATAAAGACAGAATAAATTAAAACATAGTTTAGTGGCTTTTCATGGTTCTTCACTTCTGAATATGCAATGGTTGATCAATAGAAGGGAATGCAGTTCCTTCATCTGTGGAGTCTTGTTCTGGAGCTAAGCTGATAATCACATTATGCCATCTTTAATGAGAATGTTCATACAAATTCTGGGTCTGTTCCCCATTCCCACTCCCACCCCCAAACAGACTGTTTTTTTTCTATTCATGTCTAAGTGTCCCAAGATTTTGTTTCTAAACATTTAGGTAGTATTAGCTCATCTTGAGACCAGCTGTTCTAAAGCATTTAAAGAAATACAAGGACATGTATACTTAATATTTTTCATCTCTAAAAAAAATGTTGCTCTAATATATTTATCCTGAAATTGCCAGACAACCCTCTTTCTGGTAAAATCAGTGTAGTTGTATATTGGTTTGTAATACACCTTTTCACAACAGAAACAGCATTATTAGGATGTTTTAACACATTTATTGGTATATACCACTTATATTTTTCTTTGTGGGCAAAAAGAAATATTTCTCTCTACTATTTTAACTGACATCAAAATGTTAAAATTCTGCCAGTGCTGCTTATTGCTTCTGAATCATTAACTTATTTATTAAAGTAGTTGGTTTTAATTTAATAGAGGTTTCTTAAGATACAAATGTAAATTTTAAATAGAATATAAACAAATAAATGAATAAGCATGTCCCAACTTCTAAAGATCAAGTGATTTTTTTTCTAAAACTCTCATCAATGTTACGTGTGAGAAAGGATTATACTGGCTACATATCAATGATTCTGAACAGTAGGAGTTTAAAAAAAATGTCAGAACTACATTTCAATTATACAGGAATTAGTTCTTTAATTCTCTTACATTCTCTTGAACCACTACTATTTGAAACTACTAATTTAGTAAACTGCTAAAATGCACTGCAGGCTATTAAAAAGTCAATATCATTCAAAAAGTGACAGAATTGATTGCTTCCAAAACATGACACATTGTGAATCCTGTGCATTCTGACTTGCAAATCATGCAAGAAAATATACTCAGGACAAAACACATACCTTCTGGAGTAAATGCATATGTTGGGTTAGAGATTTAAGAATAGATTAAATATATATATATATATATATATAGAAAGAAATCTGAAATATTCAGACTTGAGACTTCAATAAAAAGAAGTCATCTTTGGACAACTTTGGAAACTTTGAGTCATGCTCCACTTAAGAAATCCTCTAACAATTTGAATAGGTGAAAGCTACATAAGCCATTTAATGTTTTCAAAATGTGATTAGAAATGGTCATTTAAAAGTTTAATGGTTTAAAGATCTATTTATATTTTGTACAGCACAAAATCTTAAAATTCATAAACTGTTTCCCTAGTTCACTGAAATATGATTATGGTATAAGATTATGGTTTTGGCCGTCTTTTGAGATTTTAGTTTGCAGAATAATCAATAGGACATGCTTTTTTTTTTCTTTTTTTCTTTTTTCTTTTTTTTTTTTTCCCCCCTGGTATATAAAGTACTTGGCAATAAAAAGTCCCAAGGAAAAGTAATTTAAAGTGGTTTGCACAAAGCTGTAACCAGTTATTCTCCTTGAATCAGGTGCTTAGTTTATAACAGTTTAGAAGAAATCAAAAGTTCAAAGTTATAGTTGTTAAACATTTTAGACCCTTTTACCAGAAGTACCCCACTAAACAGAGGGTGATGTTTAGCATGACTATGTAACTTTGATTTTTGTTTAAACTCATAAAACATGAATTTCCTGATTTTGCTAGTCCCACTGTACCCAATAATATGGAAAATGTTTCTCTCCCCAAATGTTAGGTAGTTTTCTCTTGTATAAAAATATGTTCTAACTCTCATGAGCATAGTAAGCTCAGCTGTAAAACCTTATAAATTTACATTTTTTGCAGCAAAAATAACTAACTTTTTCTAGTAAAGTATTGCTTTGAATGTGTGAACTGCTTTGTTTACTGAAATAAGAAAAAATCCTATTCTTATAGGCAATTTTGGAAATATATAAACGGAAGAAAAAGCAATGGAGAAAATAATTATAAACACTTCACAAACTTGATAGTTTTTTTTTTTTTTACTTCAGTTGTGTGTATACTGGTGGAACTTCTATTCCTGTGAATGGTAACAAAAGGCAGATATGTAGGTAGAGAGCTAAAATTTATTTGATTCTAAACCAAAATGTATGTTAGAACAACACATGCAATATATTGCACTTTTTGCATAGAAGTGTGAGCATGTTTAAGTTGTAGGAGATTTACCAAATACAGAGCATGGGAACTTTGATATTGAAACAGCTCAGTGGCCCACATGGTCTTATTTCTGATAGTGTTCAGCTGCTGGGGAGAAGGTTGTAACAGACGGACATAAAAACTGTTCTGTTTATTCTTAACCCAGGCACATAGTGGTTGACTTCTGCTTTACAATGAGAAAATTGATATTATACAGATGGAATGTGTTCTATAAAGAAAATTTCCACTTCTGTAATACATATATGTATATGCATTTACTGAAAATATCTATTAAACCATTTTTTCAGTTCGGAATTTTAAAATTTTATCATGAAAAATAGAAAACTGGAAAGAAGAAGGCTCTTTATTATTATTTTTTTTTTTCCGTAAGAAATTGCTCAGCAAGTTTCAGTGGATATTTGTTCTTGCTTCCAATTGAACACTGTAAATCAATATTTTTATTATTCATCTATTTTTAATGTTGGAAAGTCAATGTCCACAGTGATATTTTCTGGCAATCAAATTATACAATTCTGAATTTCTTGAAAAAGATTTTCCCTTATCTGTGTGTTTTGTTCTATTTTCTTCAAGTGCTTCTCTTCCTTTAAGCTGGACAAAAGGATGAACAGCATTTGCCCATACAATTTCTGTGCCCCATTCAGTGTTCTGTTTTGTTATTTTTTTTCTCTCATGACATGGAAGTGGTCCTGAGCCTTGAGATTTTCTTTTTTCCTAGTTTGGAAACTTCCTTGAATGTCACAGTGTATTTACAGCCAACACTCTAGAGGACTGTTCCTGGACTCAGACCATGCCAGACTTTTCTAATGACAGACTTGTTTGTTTAAGATGTACACAAGTTGTGGCTGTCATTGAAGATAAGGAAAGCTGATGGACCAATGTAGAAAACATGGGAGATGATGGAAAGTAATATCCATCCTTTAGTACAGATGAGATAAATATGTTTATGAAAAGAACAATGATGGAGCAAAGAGATGTGCATACACATTTAATAGTTGCATGCACAGTATTATTGCCTGACTACACTGCATACAACTCACTCACAAAGGAAATCAGTAAAAGGAATAGCTCATCCCTCCATACCAAATCCCCATTTCAGGTCTCTGCAGTTCTTTTGGTTTAACAGCCTTTCCTGAGACGGAACCTCAAAAACAGCTGCTCTCTGCAGAGATACTCACACAGATATGAGCTAAACTTTTTTTTTTTTTTTTTTAAGAAAATTCATGCTATTGCATATTTTTTAGCATTAAGTAGGAATACTGTGTTAAAATGAAAAGAATTAAAAACAATTTCTGAATGACTTTTCCTGTTCTCAGCCAACTCTAAGTAAACAGTGTAGAGATGGGAGGAATGAAGGCTATCTTTGTGCCTCATATTCCATTTACTAAGAGGCAAGAGAGCCATTCACAAGTTCCATTATGTGCTCATAAATCCTAGCAGAGTTCCTTATGTTTGTTTTAATAAGCAAATTTCACTGTCTACTGATAAACTGAACAAACACAACTTGATCACAGCTCTTAGGCCTGATAGGAAAAGGAAATGTGCATCCTACAGATCCTAACAACGTCAGCCTTTTAAACTGAGATGAGAAAACAACAGCTTAAGGTTTATTCCAGCAGTGTGAAATCATTCCACAGATGATTTGTACCTTGCCATCTCTCCCAGCCAAACTACAAAGCTGATCAGTTAAATAACAAGCCTAAATAACAAGCTTTCTTTCTAGGGCTCTTTCACAGGTAAAACTTTTTGCATAATGGTCCCCTTAAAAAAAATATTTTGGTATAACTAATCCTTTTAAAATTACACTCAACAACTCAGAACCACTACATAGAAATTCCAGCTGCAGCCAGTGCTTTTGAAATCCTATGCCACAGTTTGTTTTTTAAGACAACATGTAGCTGCTAACAGATATAATAAATGAATATATTAAGCAGTAACCCACACACAGAATGAATTCAGATATGAAGTATCTTACAAGAAATACTCTTGAGTTCCCTCTTTAGCCCATTGTTTAGTTAAATTGTTCTATAAGAATGGTGGTTCAGCGTTACTCTAAATTATTACATTGACACCACTGAATTTGTATTATGGCCAAGATTTCAAAAAAACGTGTCAAATTAAAATGTCCAAGTCCTTATTTCTGTGTTTAAATGAAAGCCCCAAGTTTAGCTACTACCTGACAGTCAAAAAAATAGATCTTGTTGCAGCTGGAAGTTTCTAGCACCTCGTCCCCACCTCACCCCTCTCTTTGGCCTGGTACAGATGGTCTGTGTGGCCATTCTGACTAGGTTGTTGGCTTGGGGTCCGTACAAACAGCTATGTTGTCTCAAATTATGCAGCAGATGAAAATGAAGCATAAGGGCTTGTTCAAATTGGTATTACCCCAGAAAAACACATTTGTGAAAGCATAGCCATAGAAGACATGTTTATGTCAGCAGGCTGTTTTGAGAAAAAGGTGAGAATAACCTCTTCGAGAAGCCTAAAAAGTTTGCCATTTCACCTCTGGGCAGAAAGAACTGGAATTCCACTTTATTTGTTGATGAAACAAGGAGACCAATGGGCCTCGTCCCACTGCCCCAGAGAGGGACCGGCTCCTCCTGGCTGGAGGTCACAGCTGGCCCCACAGCCAAGCCACATGAGCAGGAGATGTGCTTGGGGCCCTGACAGTCTGTTTCAGAAACTAAGCTGGAAGTGTAGGCAAAACTTTGTGTTCATTCAACCAAGGCAGAATTTTTTAACGTTCCGTGTACTCAAAATTTTAAAGCAGTATTTGGTTTGGGGCTTATCCCAAGTGAATGTTGCTGCTTGCACTTCCCCTCACCCTGCCAGCCATTTTTCTGGTTGACTACAAAGCTGACAAACCAACAAAAGACCACAGGCATTTGCATGATGCTAAATGGTATTTTGGAGAATTCAAGCCCATTTTTGAGTTGCCACAGTTTGAATTTTAGCTTTTTCATGATTTGAGAATAAGAAATGGTTAGCCATTGCTCTTTCAATTCATTGTGCTAATTCTTTGGTCTGCCTGTGCCTGCCAGCACAACGGTACTACAGAAAAATAGATCCTTGGAAACAGCCACTGCCTTCCAAGTTTTTCTCATTAAGAAGCATCTGCTTTTGTTGGGAGGGGATAAAAATGATCAAAGAAGCAGATATCCTTTTAGAGCTACTGAAGATGAATGTATACCAGTTTACTGTTAAATATCATAAACATGCAATGAATAAGAAGACTGTTACAACTACAATCATATCATGCTTTTATTATTAAATGTCTTTCTGTTGAGAAAAATATTTCCCTTTTGGGATAGCAGCATTTCTCCTACAGAAAATAATACAACTAATTTCTTCTGTACTTTTGAAATCCAGCTTGGGAAAATAATAACTTGGATAGATTAATCAGAAAAAAAAAAAAAAGGAATGGTCTGGCCAAGTCCAAGAAAATTAATTTCAATGTTTAATTATTCAGATTGTTGTTAACATTAGAATCATAGAATCATAGAAAAGGTTGGAAAAGACCTCCAAGTTCGTTTGGTCCAACAATCCCTCTACCCACTAAACCATGTCCCTAAGTACCACATCCAACATTTTCTTAAACACCCCCAGGGAGGGTGACTCCACCACCTCCCCGGGAAACCCATTCCAATGCCTAACCACTCTTTCTGAGAAGAAACGTCTCCGAATTTCCAACCTGAAGCTCCCCTGGCACTGTATTATTTTATACTAATACCTAGGAATACCTAGGAATACCTAGGTCAGCACCACTCTACTTAGACATGAGAGAATCCATTAACCACTGTACAGTCTGTTAAAGTTTTCCTAGAGGAAAGACAAGATAGAGACTGGCAGAAGAAGGAAGGTGTACAAAGAAATAGTGAGACTATACTGGTTAGCATCACAACAGTTTCAATGCATGAAAGTCAAATCATTACCTTGAGGCATCATAATAAAAGAGATTGAAAGCATACTGCAAGAATCATATTTATATTTATGGAAAACTCTTTCAAAAGCATGGTATACCATAGAAAAGAGTGTGAAACTATTTGAGGAAAATTAAACAAATAGGTATCTATGAAAATTCATATAGGGGAGTCTATGAATATCTTTGAAAGTGAAGATATATATTTTGTTTGATACAGTAGTAAACAAGGATTCATTAGAGGAATTCTTGTTTACAAGCATACAAAATTGAATGGAAAGCACTAGTCAAAGCACAGGAAAAAGACTGTTTAACTTCCGTATTGGTATATTTATTGCTTAAATTACAGTGGAGCTTAAGAGATCTACTGATATTCTTGTGATGTATGAGCCCCAAATAAGCATGTCATTCAAAAATATTCAAAACTATTCTTTTACTTCTTTTTCTATGTAGCATAATTTTGTATGCCTTTGGGTCAGATTGCACAACATTTTGGCATTAATTTTGCTTGAAATTAGTATAATATATATAAGAAGAATCTTGATAATTTGAAACCTCTGTGTGTGTGTGTGTGTGTGTGTGTGTGTGTGTGTGAAAGCTCTCTCATTCAGTAGTGCTTTGAGACCTGAAGTGAAATATTTTAACTTTGACACCACCACATTTGGTTTTTCCCACTCTGGAGGATATGTTTTTAGACATTCTCCATTTCATAAATATTAATGCTCCTTTTTTGAACACCATTTGCCTATTCTGCCACAAACTAGGTTAAAAAAAAAATCATATACTCTGCATAAATGTGAAATCCTGAACTGTCCAGGAAGAAGCTCTACCTCCCATGTTATCTCTGGGTATCATGTCACATTTTAAGTTCCAAGAGCCTGAACCGAAGTTAGTATCTGTAAATATTAGCTTTTTTAATATATTATATTTTTTGAGATGAAAAATCCAACCTGATAATCTAGGATCCAACTGGATTGGAATCAGTGTTAAATGAAACCACGCATTATGTAGGAATTCTATGTGAAAAAAATCTGTCTGAGCATAGCTCGTGGATATACGCACAAAGCTCAATTCATCTAGAGAGGACTTTATTCTTATCATCCATCAGCCAAAATGAAGTTCTCACTATAACTCCACTGTAGATTGTATTTAATATAAACTTCCTGAGTTGAATACCATTATTTCTAAAATAAATTGAAAAAGCATTTACATATTTCCTAGAATGTCACTTTGGGATATTGGTCAGACTTTTAACCAGTATAAACTTGACAATTATTTGTGTTCAAAATATGTACATATTTTGACTATCCTAAAGCTCTTCAGGTTTGGTAGAAAAAAATGAATTTTTGAAAATAGTTCATCTTGCAGTATAGTACTGTAAACAAAATAATTCTCTGAAAAGCACCATTAACTATCAGGTCTGTTTACAAAATTTGCGTTGTTTGCTGATGTATCTATACAACATCCAAAACCACATTACTAAATCCAAATGTTCTGCTCCAAATTACTGCTTAAATGGGTCTTAATATACTTGATTATAGAAAGAAATAGAAATATAACTCTTCCGGGACAATTATTTGGTTAGAGTTTCAGAACAAATTTTCAATGTGCTTGGTGATAACAGAGATTGAGACCAGGTTTTCTAGCAGTCTGGATCATGTAGAAACACATCTCGGGAGTAATTTTCTGCCTATTTACAGAGCTGAGGGTCACAAATTCTATCATAAGATGTCAGTGACCTGGAAAGAAAGCTTTCTTGAAATTGAAGATATATCTTAGAGTGTGATAAATTAACTACTTGAACAGTTTTATATGACATATATAATAGCAATGTTACTCTAACAGCTGAAAGTGGAGCAGATCATTAAAGTTAGCTCCTTTATGGTTCTGTAATTGCAAATCAGAATCAGATGTTTATTCTGGAATCTGGAAACCTGGGTTGGTGTTGCTAAGCTGTCTGGATATCAGATCTCAGCTCACTCTGATAGAAGGGCTGCACAACGCATACTGAAAGAAACTTCATTGCTTGCCACTGGCCTTTGCATAGACTCAGTAAAATGCGTACAATAGCAGAACATTAAGCCCAATTTTAATAACTCTGTGGTGATAGAAATCTGCCAGAAGAGTCCTTTCTAAAATTCTCGTTGAACTGATGGTGAAGTGAATCAGTAATTTAGAGTATGGTCTCTAAGGAAGATGAGTGAAGCGGTGATTTCAGTGTGGGGCTGGATATCAGCAAAGGCTCAATCTTCCTTAAAAATGTCCATCACTCCAGAAAAGAATGTCTGATTTAAAGATACTTTTCTTTATCTATGTATTTTTTTTCCTATTTACTGTACTGTGGCATAATTATATATACCTAAAACTCTGTTGATGTGGAATGAAAATGTATTTCTGCTCTTCAGTAATTTCTTTGCCACTGAAGTCAGTTTTTCTCTGTTCTCTTCCCTCCACAATGCAGTCCTTAAAAAGTAGAACTGCTCTATTACAGAAAAATGAGCAGAATCCATCTTTATACTTGCTCTATCTGAATTGGGTCCTATATAAACTTTTAGAGGATCACATATGAGCCATGCTACATGGACCTTATTATTCCTCTCTAAACAGTTGCACTGAATTAAGGAGCTAGCAACATCAGAGCTGCTAGGTAAGGGTCCAGGTTTCCCAAATGTTATGAATGAAATTATCCAGCCTACTTATGGGGCTTTCCTTACAGGTCTATGATAGCAACATTAAAATATCAAGACTAAAAATATATCAATAATTCCAGTATATAGTATTTACTACACCAACATCATTCAGCTGTACATGCAGAAAAAAATTTACAATGTTAAGACAAGATGAAGCAACGTCCATGTAAATACTACCTGATCCATCAAAGAGAAAATATAAAAACTGATTAGTTAAGCATCAACCTACACTCCAATGAAAATACAGAATTAAGCCCACCAGAGTTATTTAAACATTTTCTATGAATACAAGGCATTGCACATAATTTCCTCTATTAAAGTCTATCCACAACACAGTGCAATATGACACACTTGGAACCTTTATGCACCTGGAAAAGAACATGTATTACATGCAGTCATCGGGAAAATGTTTGCTTCTTAGGAAGGAAACTTTGTTTACAAATATTGCACTTTTTGTGATTTTTCCATAGGTTTCTATGTAATTAACAAAAACAAACAATGAAAATATGACCGGCGCCACAGTAAACACAACTTAGATGCTTCAGTGTTGGTAGATTTGGTAGTCTTGAAATAAATAAGTTGAATACTGGAAGAAAGTCAGAGCTGTTTGGTTCTGTGGTTCTGATTATGTTTCATTTCCTTAATTTGTATGCTAAAATTTTTGCAACATGTTAAGCATTTAGGATTGTTTATATAGATATCTTTCATAAAACTTGCTGTTTTAGGCTTCACTCTTGAATGAAGTTTAGCTCTTTCTCACAGGTTGGTATTTAAGTAAACATTGATCATTTAAGAACAGTAGCACCTGCAGTAAATGGGATTCTGCATACTTGAAGGTCATCATGGGTGTTTTGTGTGGTTTGCCTTGCCAGAAAAAGTGCTTAGCATTTTGGAGGACTTCCTCTATCTGTGAAGGTACTACAGGTAAAATGCATCGTCAGGTACTGTGCGAAAAAAGCTTCGACTCAACATGAAAAATAACAAGGAAAGAAGAGCCAGTAGTTATACAGAGCCCACAGCCTCCTATTTTCTCTTGCCTGCTCCAAGCTTTGAAATAAATCCAACTTAGATATTTCCTTGACTGTTGCACAGTTGGCAGTCCTGGCTGGGATGTCTCTATGGACTGGATTCCTGCAAGACCCGTAGGCCAAGCAAACCTTGAAATCCTTCTTTCTTGGATGGTTCCTGCACAAGTTTAAGCAATTTTGTAGTTATCCTTTGCCCTCTTCCTGCTGAGTCAATCCTCAACTAGCAATGGGGGCTCTTACAGTCTTTTCATGTCACTGTGATTCCTCTACAGGGCCTTAAAAGGGCTAAATAAGAATTGTGTTCATAACAGCAGACTGAATGTCTCACAGAAAATGTTCTTTTACCATTTTCCAGGCTGGATTCTTACTGATTAGTATTAGCATACTCTCTAATGATTGTTACTTCTTAACATTTTTTACATACATTTTATATCTATATATGCATATTGTACTAAGTTTCAGTTGAAATCTTTGTTTTAATATATTTTTATTTGGAAAAGTTTCATTTTTAATTTAATGTCAACCTCTGTGTGGTTGTGTGTGCATATGCGTGCATTAATAGACTTACTTTTTGAATATATTTTTCTCATTAATTCATCAGAAATACTAGACAGAGATGTCTGGCTGCAAGCCATTCACTTCTCATAATATGACCACTCCTTTGGATGGTAATTATAGTGTGCAGATGCCCAGTTATGGAAAACACTATTTTCCACATCAGCAGAATTTTCTTTTTGTTTGTTTGTTTTTAGTTTTTTTTTTTAATGTAGAAATCTATACAAACCTCTTTTAAATTAAAACACAGATAGTGATGCATCCTGATACTTCCAGCATATCTTGTTCATCATTAATTTATTGGTACAGATTAATACTGAATCTGGCAAAATGCTTTATTGATATATGATGAAACAGAAATCTGCACCTGTAGAGCTTGTGGTTTGTAACACTGCATGAGCAAAAAGGGAATGAAGAAGCAAAAGGACCTGTTGCTGTTGGTCACAACACTCTATGTTACAGATACTAGATTTATCTCTTGAAAACTGTGGAAATACTGTCATCTATTTTCATGGATACACGGATATCATAAACCAGTAGAAATCTGGACTCATTTTTAAATTAAATATACCAGACTGTATTGCCAGTTTTGGAGAAGAAAAGGGTTCTTCTTGAGTTTGCTTCTGTAAATAAACCCACTCAGTGACTGTAACTGTTTTATGATATCAGATATATTTCTATGAAACATGAGGTATTCATATTTCACATTAGAAATCTGAGGAAATTTTTTGACCAATGCAGTTAGGAGGGGTACTTTGTAAAACTAGACATGTTTGGATGACTACAAAATAACTTAAACGCTATTTAGTTAAGTCAATTAGATGAACTTCTCAACCATGTGGACTTCCGTGATTTTTAAAATTCGCCTTTTGCTAGCCTATGAACATGCTCAAAGACAACTAAGGAGCTGCAAAGTTTAATTTTGCTGACTTTCAGCTAATTCTAGAAAGACTAAATCAAGGTTTCTATATATATATTTTTAATGATTATTTATTATTTTTCCCCAGCACAGTCAGTTTTGACTTCAACTACAGGCTAAAAGTTCAAATACTAATATTTAGAAAATTGAGGGCAAAGCTTTTATAATTCATTTGATGTAATAGCAATATTATCTCAGGAGCACTTCTAGAAGCATAGAATGGTTGATATTTCTCTCCCATTTTTCATTTATACTTTAAACTGCATGGACATTGGGAACAAATTAGGTAAACTGAAATTCTTTTGATTTGAAAAAGTGAAACTGGAAACAAGGTCTTCAGACTGACCATAAGGAATATAAGATGTTCTTGGCCCTCACTGGTAATGTGCATGCGTACAGCAGGTGCACTGATGTCTGTTGCTCCTGGATACAGAAACAAAAAATAAAACAAGAAAGCCCAGAGCCAGTATAATCTCACTCGTTCCAGAACAGATAAAACTTTGTTTTCCCATAAAGCAAATTAGGTACTGTAGGCTTCAAAGTGCCAAATTCTGTAGCCAAGGAAAGCAGAGATTTATCCTTTATTACTGGGGCCACCTACTTGGTTCCTCCTCCTCCAAAAAAAAAAAAAAAGAATAAGGAAAAGAAAGCGCAGCCTGACTGTGATAATTCATGGATGTCTAAATTTTATTCTGCTTTCAGGGTCTTCATAATGCAACAAAACTGCAATCAGGCAAGCTGGCCTAGATTCACCCATGCATTATCTGTAAGTATCATTTGATACAGAGATGATTTGCTGTGAGGAAAGGTGGATATCATTAGCTAATGTTAATGTTTTGCTGTGATTTGCTATGTTTTTGCTTACATTTTCTATGGAAATGCAGCCTTAAGGCAACTGCCTTTGAAAGAACCTTCCAAAGTGTTGGAGGGAGGTCTGCACACTGGTGGAGCTAGCAGAGCTTTCATTTATAAGTAATCCAATTACAACCTGTGTAGAGTGGTTAAATCCTATTGAGTGAGATGTTCACAGGAGAAAAGGATGTGCATTCAGCACCAGGAGGTACCTGAAATACAGTTGCGATCTATTGAAATACATCCTGGTTGTTAATTTTCCAGGTGTCAGGAGGTATTGGATCTTTCACATTCACCTGATATTGGTGCTGAATCAAAAAGAGTCGTTGTTACAAAAATAAAATTATCATCACAGATTCTCTCTCATTTGGATTTCTCTCCATTAGAACATTATTTTTTCTCTACCACATTAAACCATTGGACCACATTAAAAAATGCCTACAAAGAAGTATTATTCTAGGTTTCTCTTCTTTGCATGCCTGTTAAATCAGACTGATATCATTCTCTGATCTGTAGTGATATGGGGTGGTGATCTAGAGTAGTTTAAAAATTCTACATTATTTCTGTTTTTTTTCACATGTTCTTCTCATGGTATAGTGCTGCTGGTGTACTTGGAGTTTACTTCATAATCCTATTTATATTTTTGAATTTTGTGCAAAATGCTTGACATGGCTAGTTGGAGGACTCATTATAAAACGAAACCATTTACTGAACTGGCAGAACATTTCAGAATTTCCTTTTATTTTTTTATTTTTATTTTTTTATTTTTGGTTTCTTTTATCTTTATTTTCTGTTCTGTTTAATTGCTTGGTTTGCTTTTGTTTTTGGTGTGGGACAGACTAAATTGCACTCAGTTGAGAATAATTTTCCTGTTTAAATGTAATGTTTTCATTTTTCATTTTAAAAATGTAGCATTTCAAAACTTCCTCAACTGTTTAAAAGTTTCAGAAGAGTCCAATTGAAGATAGAAGGTAAAAAAGGCATGTCAGACTCTGTAGAGAAAGTATTAGATAAAATTAAATGAAAGAGTAAAAAATAGAAATGAAAAAGTAGCAATAAGAACTTGGAAGTGTTTTTTTTTTAAAAAAACATTCAACCAAAAACCCTATGGCAACAAAATACTGTAAAAAAAATGTATTTGAGGAAATTTCCATTGCAAAATGAAAGTTAACATAATTAACAATTGATTTTAATTAGACTTATATCAAAATTTAAGCCCTAAGTTTTCAATTTTTCCAATAAGGAAGGAAAATTTCTTCTTTTTCAGTAGGTGACCAGTGTGGCTTGTTTAAAGCCTGCTCCTGTCCCTGGAGTTGTGGACACATGTTTGAAGTGTGATGCTCCACTGCTGTAGTGGACAGCTGATCTCTGAACTGATGTTACAGACAGTGGAAGGGGAAAAGTAACAACTATCACACCACCTACAGAAATATGAACAGAAGTGTTTTTGCCAATTACAATACATATGGTTTCTTGCATATCTTACAACTTGCTTAATTCAACAATTGACAGGGTCTGGGTATACTGCATACATACATTATTGATTGTTGGAAATCTGATTGTTAGAATTACAGTCTTAGCATTGTCTGGCTGTGGGAATACTGCAGATTTTACCAGAGTACAGAGAGCATGCTGGTATGTTGTGTGTGGCCCAGGAGCAAGGAGCTAATTGCTAAATAAGCATCACAGACAATTTAAGAATGAATGCACTTTGCAAAGCTTTTTTTTTTTTTTTCCAAAACCTTAGAGAATAGAAAAAGCTAGAGTTTTATTTTGTCTTAAGGTTCCATTCTTCTTTCTTTACCAAAAATTATTTATTCCCTCTGAACTTTGTCTATTTTGCTTCTTTTTTCTATGTTATTATTTCCATTTATCCTTTGTAGAAGAGTTTTTTTCCTCTCTTAATGGGATAGTTTTATATTTTGCATCCAGAATACCAACTCATTAAACAGTTAAAGACTACTGCTTCTTGGAAAGACAATAACTTTTAAATTACTCTTTGTTTTTATTTGAATTTATTTTGATTATTTTCTTTCTTTTAATTAACCATCAATGCATCCTTTTAATTTAAATTTTATGTCTTCATTACAATCAGCACCTTGTTATTCTTATCTTTTTAATTCATATCTTTCACCCTCCTTACTCTCTGGTGGTGTTAGCTCAGATTTAAACGAATCGCCTTTATTTCCCTATCAGTGCTGGCTGCAGTTTCTTTTCCTGTCGGTAGGAATGAAGCAGTGGGTGCAAGCTGCAGAGCCACTGTCAGTTGTTTATTCTAGGGCCAGGGCTATCTCACAGGGCAGCTTCCCAAAGGAGCCCTGCTTACAGTAGCGAGGAAAGCCAGGGCTGGCTCATGCCCTGCTTATCAGAGCTGCCGAAGGCTGAACCGTCCCATCCCCACAGCTGTCGGCGGATGAAGCTGCCCCTTCGCCTTGTGGAGATTTTGTCTGGAACCAGCACCTCCTGCTAGTGCTGTGAAATAGCTGACTGTCCAGGCTGGCTGCTGCTTTCAGAGATTGTGGGCTGGCAGAGGTCCACTGTAATCACATTTTTATTTAATCATTTTATCAAGCCCAAGGGCTGCAGGCGGCAGTTACAGGTAGGGCAGGAAGTTTTGGCAGTAATGTTGCCAACTCCCTTGTGCGAGTGTTGTGGGGCTCTTCCCAATTTACCACTACTACCCAGGGCCTCAGATGGAAGCAGGAGACATCTGGAGGGAGGATGTGCAGATGAGGGTCCAGGCTTTCCAGTGCGGGTCTGACTGGAGTGAGCTGGAGTTTTAAAATGAAGCCACACAGAGGCTGGAGTTTTCTGTGACTCCAGCTTTGGGCTTGGTTTAAAATCTGAGGAAATGAGTTGTGTACCAATTCCCTGGAGAGGGTCTTGAGCCACCCTACTCAGTGCAGGCAGCGTGGCCAAAACCCAAACCCCAGCTTGCTCAGTCCCAGCAGCCCTATCACATCTGGCCTGGCATGGACACTCCTGCCACTGTGGTGCTGGGGTGCCCAAATGGGTCAAGCACCAATGAGCATGGTGTGGTTCAATTTTTGGAAAAAAAGGAGAGGTGAAGGGGAAGCTCAGCCCTAGATGGAACTGGGAGCCCCACAGGCTGGAGGCATGGGGAGAGAGAAGAAGCTGGGAAGGATCAACAGGTGAGAATCTGTGGATGTGAAAAATAAGAGGCAAATAGGGTCAAGGTCTACTGAGGAATAAGGAGGAAAAATAAGATGTGTGCCAGGGAAAGGCGGCAAAGGAGACAAAGACCAGGTACACCCTGGGTAGACGTAGGCTCACTGCAAGATGGGGTGGATAGTGGGAGGGAAGGGATGGGAGCCCCTTCCTATTGAGAACATTTAATTCCTGCTCTCTAAACCCCATAGCTTACCTGTAACTGCTCTATGTTATCAAAGAAAATCTGACCCCAAATGTACTTTGTCCAGCAATTCTTTTGGAATTACAGTTTTGGCACAGAAGTGCTGGAGATAAGTAACAAAGCAATACGTGAAGGCAGCAGCTATGACTTTTGGATACTGTTACAAGGTATTTATGTAGTAAACAAGGAAAGACAACATATAATTTCAATTATAAAAATAAAGCAGTTTTTAAAGAGAAATTAAACCTCAGGCTTCTAGGTATAATTCAACTTCTTAATGACAGAAATTAGGAAAAAAGTGTGGTGTTTTAAGTTATTTCACAACTACCTTTGTGTTCTGTCTGGTTCCTCCAATATAGTAACAAGATGCATCACAATAGGTCTTAAAATTCTGCCTTTTTCTTGTCCCATTTTCTATAGTTTTATAGTTTTTTATTCAGGGCACTCTTTTGCCCTCAATGTAAATCATGTGCATTTGTTTTCTTTAATGTAGAGCATAGTTTGCCTCTTTGGGAATCTTGATGCTAACAGGAGGAATTTTAATGTGATAGAATGTTTTTAATATTGTATGAAATTAGGGAGCAACACAGGCAACATTATCATTCATAACTTTGAGTCTGCAATTTTTCCTGTATGGTTTCATGCATATAAATGGAATACCCAGGGTCTGGCCATCTGTTAACATCTCACATTTCCTTTCCTGCCACAAATGCTGCTTATTATAATAGTATGAACTGAAATATGTATTTTTATTGCTGCTCCAAATGAATAAGAAAGTAGAAACACAAATATGGATGTTTTTTTAATATTACCTATATCTGTTTTATAGTTTGATAAAAGCTTCAGTTGATACAACACTGAATAAATGTAGCCCTGTACAGTATGTTTATTCAAATATTTAACTTGTGACATTTAATAAAATAACAATTTAAACAGGTAAGGATTAGTCAAATACAAAAACTATTAGAAACATTCACATAATTCAAAATAAAATTCTCAACCATTATCAGATGTAGGAAAACCACATAAGAATCCATAAAAAAGTTTTCAAGCTCCAATAAGTTAGATATAATAGGGCTTTTTTTGTCAAATACAAAAATAAATATTATTGATTTTATGAATAAATACATTTTCCTAAATGATTTAGAAAGCTCTGTTTATTCATATACAGACAGTGTTTAGAATATGTAGTAGCCAGTATGTCTGCAGATATATTTATGTTGGACTGTTTAGATTGGCTTCACCTCTGTAATAATTTATAACAGTTTCAATGTAAACCTGCCATTGAGCGGGTCATAAAGGTCCTGCATTTTAACCATCATAATTTCAGATAAACCCACAAAACTATTTCTTGCAGGAAAGCTCTAGTTAATCCTTGAATATCTTTGGGATGGAATTTGTTTTTTTATTTAGGCAAATTTAGAGAGCAATAAAGGCTGCATTTTAACCATGTTTGATATTCCAGAACTGGTGATAATTTAAAGTATATATTTTTTGTTTTGTTTTACAGCAGTAACTCTTCATTGACACTTATTAATACAAAAATTCTGCCCTTCAATTGATTTCAAGTCTCGCTCAAAAGAGAAAGCTACTGTTCATTTAAAAATGTTTCATTGTACCCAAAAATTTAAACATAAATACATTCGTGTTTTTCCACATGAAATGAAGGTAGATCAATGCCATTTGTTTTTCACTTGGTAGACGTTTCTTGATTCAAGGCATGGATTTTGGAAGTGTGAGAATTATTTGTATAATTTCTAAATTTAAAAACTGTTTTAACAAAATCGTCATTTTCTACCAAAATTCATCTATTATACAAATGCTCAATTAAATGTTCTTAACTACTATAAGGTGAGCATTTTGAAAAATGTCATTTGAACTATTATTTAATATAAAAAAGTGAAAAAGCAAAAAAGGTAAATATATATATATATATTTTTAAGTATATATATATATATAAGGAAGCTTCTGCCTTCTTTTGTCCATCTTCCTTTTCCATTCTAACAACACCTACAGTAATACAGGTGCTTCTGCTCTTTTAAACTTCAGATGTTACCCACAAAGTCCTGTGGTTCCACATTGATGACTGGTGCAGCATGGGACCTACAGGAGAGCTGTCACTCCATGCTACCTACAATAAATTCAGTGAATCTTGAACTTTTTCTCAGAAAATACAGAGAGATCCTGTTGACTTTTTCTTTTCATGTAGTTTTTTCATGTTGTTCATCATGTCTGCTCCCCGCTCATCTTGTTGAAGGCAGCTCAGAGCTTATGGTGGGAAGTACAGAGGATGTCTGCAGGATGGCTACAAGAAATTGCATAGAGATTTTCCATTAAAAGGAAGACGATAAAAGCCTGTAGCATGTCTCCTAATAAAATATTACATAGAGCTCTGTCCAGGCAACGTGACTATAAATTCTTTCCAGTTTTCAATGCTACGTGAACAATATCCTACCAATACTTGTCTGACATTATCCCTCTAGTTTGTGATGTCCATACTACCAAAATGTCAGTAAAATCGATTGTTGATTGCCTATAATAGGGAATACAGGGGATTATGTATCTAGGACAAGATGTAATCTGATTTCTCCAGGTTGAGCTAATTTTTATATGTACGCCATCTATATTTAAGGTCATAATGACTGTTATTTAGGTAGGTTGCTGCTTGAATTCTAAAAAGTTCTGAGACAAAACTCTGAACACTAGCTTCAGCACTGTAACTATTTTTAAATATATTTTGCTAGATTGAAAAAAATAAATGGGACTGTCATACCAAAAAAATTAGATAGACTGTGCAGTACTGGTCACAGTGCTTCACCTATTACCACAGGGGTGATCTCTTGGATTTTTCAATATGATTACAAAAGTCCAAAGTATTTATAGCATTGATTTTCAAATTAAATTTAGTAAATTTTCAAATGTCACCTGCTAGTACAAATACCCCAATGATGAAATGTAACAGAAATTTAGTTTCACTTTTTCTTTTTATTATTTATCACTTATAATACAGCCCTGGTAATCCTATCTATGGCCTAGAAGTCCCTTTGATATGAAGTAGCGTACAAGAATGGAAGGGAGACCTGGTGGTATAAATCAGCATTGTGTATGGTTTTGTATAGTTGAAAAATGAGGAACATTAGTCCTTCTCTTTGGTAGAGAAGTTGAGGAAGTACTTCTGTGATCTTTGGTAGGGAATGTTTGTTTTGTAAATAGCTCAGCCATCATAGATATCAAATGCATTATTATAGAAAGCATACTTTCTTCAAAAGGGGGAAAATGGAAACTCCATTAAGATATATGTATTTCTTCATACATGCATTAATATATATAAGATATAATATTATGAATAATATATATAATATTAATATAAATGGATCTAGTACAAATAATGTAGATGAAGTTTCCTCTGAGAATGCTATGGTTTATCCATATCTGAAGGATTATTTTGTATTTGTTCTTAAAAGTATATAACTGTGTTAAGCACAGCTTTCTGCCCATACTTTTATCTAATTATTTTATCTATCCTGCACTGCATTTCTAGGTAGTCATGAATGTGAGACCAGTGTGCCAAATAAATACAGCTTTCTTTTTGTGATGCAGATGATACCAGGCAGAAAAAATGATGGGGATGACCAGTGTGATTTTAGCTTTGCACAATATGATGAACAGCATTACTTTGTAGCTTTTCTTCAGGTAATAGTTACTAGAAATTTCCTAGATGGAAATTTCATACTTCTGGCCTGGGCAGAACACGGGCAAGGGGGTGGTCCATTCCTATCTGCCCCCGTATGCGTAACTGTATCTCCAGTGGTTACTGGCTGACCAGATGCTCTTTGTCTGGCAAGTCCAGGCAAAAAGTGAAGATATGAATGCTGCTTTGTGATGAAGCATATAAGAAGTTGTGTTGTAAAAATACCTTGAATAGTACATCTTCTTTCCCACTGACCCTGACTTATTCTGCAAGTCAGCAAGAGCAGGAGTTGTTTAATTATTGCTGGGTACTCAGATTCTCCTGAATGGCATATTCTTCTCTTTGCTTCTGGCTTAGCTTCTGGACTTGCAAGCTTTCCAGGTGCGCAAAATAACTACTATTCCTCTTCCATGCTCTCCACCTCCCATTGCTGCAGACTGCCAGAATTTGTGCTTATAATTTGGCTGGCCTGACAGCTTCCAAATAAGAGCTGCTAGAATGAGACAGCAGTGTTTCGGACTGGAATTTGATGGTGAGGATGGAGATGCACGGGTCGTTAATGAGGATTTTCCTCTATTCACAAATATTTGGGTGATCTTGACCAGCTACCATAGCAAGGGAGTTTCCTATTTTTTTTCCCCCTGGTGCCACATTTTTATTAGCTTTAGTTATAGAAATATAGCAAAACAGAGAAGGTCACACTGGCTTTGCTCTGTAAATATTTAAGTATAGACTGTGTGAACACATGGCAGGTATAAACCAGACTCAAGAAAACTCCAGGTTGGTGATGGTCTGTCTAATCTAATCTAAGTATTATTATACGTGGAACATGGTGCCTCTGAATTTATGTGTAGTCACAGCGTGATGGGCCTTTCATTACACTATTTTCCTAGTAATAGTGTAAAACAAATTCACACTTGGCGTAACAGAAATGTTTGGCAGGAATGCTGCTGTATTCCTGGTACGTGAGACAATGACTGATACCTTGTTTAGTCGTCTCACAGCATTGGCAATGAAGCTGAATCACATGCAGTCTCTGCACTCACACGCGCACAGAGGAAAGACAGACCAGCTCAGCCTGCTATGCTTCAGTGTCTCTTCCCCACTACCTGGCCCCTTACAGAGCTATTGAAGCAGATTTTCTGATATGTTTTTTTCTCTCACTCTCTTGAGCTTTTAGCCAGTCTGCCTCTCTCTGACTGTTGAATTTCTTTTGCATGTAGCATTATGCTCCCTGCACTGAGATCGTATCACGTTCTCCCCTGTGTAAATTGGCATGGCTGCACTGCACTCAGAGTCTCTTTGCCAGTTTACACTAAGAGTCTATCCCCAAACAATTATAGTCAGCAGTACCAAAAAACCACTTAAATCAACAGAAAATGTAGGAGAAATTTTGGGCCCAAATCCCACTGTCTTCAGTTTCTTAAGTTGGAGAAGCTACCAGGAAACAAGGACATGGAATGGAGCTGGGGCAGAGCGCAAGGCACAGTCAGTCTCTTCTCTCAGCAATCAGCAGCAGAAATAATAATACAAATCTGCTGTTGTCAGTTCCATCAGCAATAAATAACCAAGAATGAGCAAACCAGTTAGTACTTAAAATAGAAAGGAAAGTTTTCCTTCTAAGATTTTTTTTTTGTATTCTCACATTAGTTTTGAATAATATAATCCTGCAGATGCTGTGTTTGACTTCAACAGAAAGGCAAATGTAGACGTGGCTATTTTATCATAATTCCATAAAAATCATTAAAAATAAAAGGTCAGAAACTACATTCAAATGCAGCTGGCACAGTATTCTTGAAGAATCAAAAAAATTATGAAATGGGTATGTGAGCAAATCCATTAAATTGAGGGTGTGAGATCTGTGTTCTGGGGCCACTCACTGCAAGAAGGACATCAAGTTCCTGGAGTGTGTCCAGAGAAGGGCTATGAAGCTGGTGAAGGGCCTGGAACACAAGTCCTGGGAGGAGAGGCTGAGGGAACTGGGGTTGTTTAGTCTAGAGAAGAAGGCGGCTCAGGGGAGGCCTTATTGCTCTCTACAACTACCTGAAAGGAAGGTGTGGGGAGCTGGGGGTCGGCCTCTTCTCGCAGGTAACTAGTGATAGGACTAGAGGGAATGGCAACAAGTTGCACCAGGGGAGGTTCAGGTTGGAAATGAGGAGACATTTCTTCTCAGAAAGAACTGTCAGGCATTGGAATGGGTTGCCCAGGGAGGTGGTGGAGTCACTGTCCCTGGGGGTGTTTAAAGAAAGGTTGGATGTGGTGCTTAGGGACATGGTTTAGTGGGTGACATTGGTGGTAGGGGGTTGGCTGGACCAGATGATCTTGGAGGTCTTTTCCAACCTTTATAATGCTATAATTCTATGATCTGACCTGACCTTTTCTCTGAATGTCTTGGGTTTGCTGGGTTGTAAAGTCAAAGCAGAGGACATTGAGAACATACTGCATGACAGCTTTGTTTTTCTGCCCACCGGTCAAGTTCTGCTCATCTCATTCATGCAAATTGGCCCATTAACTTCAGCATCTATGTTAGCATGATTATTGTGAGCAAGCCTTAGCAATACTAGACTTTTGTAGTCATGGAACAGGAAATGGTTCTGTGCAAATATTTACCAATGCTAGAAACTGTGATTTTCACATTTACAATTAGACTGATGTCTTCCTAGGGTAGAATGAATCATGTCTTTTCCTAACAGAATGATTTAATTTATAAATATTTGTTGTAAAAGCAGGACACACTATGTAAGGCAGCAAGGAAATAATTTCATCTCCTCAATTAGAAGAAGTACTCTAATTGACTTTTGACCTTGATAGTTCTATAAGGACTAACAGAAATTCCCTTACCCACTTTAAAATATGTCTGCTGTGTAATGTTTAAATGAAGCTGTAATTCAGAGAAATGCTTCCCCTTGTTAAAGTGTCAATAAAGTTCTTATTGTTTAAAGAAACTCTTGGTAGAATGTCTTGTGTTTCATCTGTGAATATTTCTTCTTTTCTTTGATGTTCTGTGCAAATCTAAGTTTTACCTGACTATCTGTTTTGTGTGCATGTGTAAGCATGCAGTGGAGACCAAATCATTGTACCATGGGCAGGTTCTCCTGAGGGATGTGACCTTGAGCTTGTCCTATCACTACCTTCTGCTGTTGCTGATATATTTTTTCTTTAACAGCTCCTGGTTATTCCTTGTGAGTGTTGTGATTATCTTAGGGTAAAGTATAAAACCCCTCAGAATATGTACTTTCATTCTGATTTCATGTTTATTCATCATTTATGTTCTCTGGAAAAAACAAACAAACAAACAAAACAAAACAAAACATAACAAAACAAAAACACACCACCAAGGCAAAGATAGGAGTGACAAAATAATTATAATCATTGTGGCCCAATAAACAGCAAACTGAGAACTGAACACTTGCCAATGATGGTAAAGAAAATTGTAATTGATAGTTAATCTCACAACAGCCCAGAGAATACCTCTTCCTACTGGTTCATGCCATTTGAATGTGAATGTTTTCACCTTCATGTTTGCTTGCTACATTTCACAAGCTGACAAGCGATTCTTGTCATTGTATTTTGGCCATGTGAGGAGACACAGAGTGACTCTTTTCTTCTCTTACACATATTTCCTCCCCCCAGAAGTAGTTGTGGGATAACAAAGGGTGGCACTGTCTTACAGCTGGTTTATGTGTTATGTTTAAATGACTGTTAGTCATTTAAGATAGAAGTATATTTGTTGCAATTTTGATCAAACAGTTTCTAGAAATCAAACTCAGCAGCTGTACAACCTACTGTCTTTCCCTCAGCTGCAGAAATAACATCACACAGTTAGTCTGTGTTGCTTTGTAATCCCAGCATCTGACAGAGTAAGAATGCCAGGTCACAGGTTTTTCTGGTGTCTGCGGTAGTCAGGACAAGCCAAGAGAGCTCAGCCACTCTTGTTAACTTTCCCCAGGAACAGACAAAATTCTTCCAGAGGTGTATGAAGTCTGAGAGATATCTGGAGCTCTCTAGAGATGAAAAATGAGGAGGTAAATGGATAACATTAAAATCTGGATGGGAGAGAAAAGCAACAGCATGTGTATTAACTGGCTTGTGAAATCAGGAGAAAAAAATAAAATTGTCACATACCAAAAAGGAGAATCCATTAGACAAAACTGTGGATACAATGGTGAGATCAGCTGAAGAAGGGAATTTACAGCAGAATTCTGAAGTTACCACTTCAGATCAGTTGTACACAGGTAAGCAGCCATCTCAGGAAGTAACTACATTACTGTGAGGTCAAATACATTAGCTCTACGTAAATGGTTGCAGAATTAGTGCACATTTCCTTCACTTCAAGGGACTGTGAAATGTTCTTAAAATTTCTTTTTCTCATGGAGCAATTGGATTTCCTGAAATAGACAATTTTCATGTTTATACATAAGGTTAATTTTTCATTCCCTTAGTTCACGCTATGTTTGCACATCTGTACTTTTTAAAATTTCAGTCCAGAATGAATTTCAGAAGAATAACAAATAAAGTTCTTTTTTGTTTGTTTATTTGTTTGTTTTGTTTTGAGGTTGCACTTCTTCTTTGATTTCATATTTCTGACTCTTATGAATGCAGATTCATGCAATCAGTTCTGGTAACATGCATGGGAAATTTCAGAAACGGGTTTGCAACTGAACTGAGACAACAAACATACAGAGCATTGAATAGAGTCTTGCTCAGCTGGGTTTCTGAGGTGCATGTAGTAAACCATCTCTTAGGAAAAGTACAGCTGTCACTAGCTGTGAAAGATTGAGAATATTCCTATATTCCTGAGCTAATATAATAAAAAATTCCATGGATGGGGTGTATTAATGTAGGTACATATTACAGGGAACATCCCCCTCTGAGCTGTTAGCTTTCTATAGCCAAAGCTCTTCTGAGACGCACAGGAAGGTTCTGCCAGCATCAGCTAATCAGCAGTGCCAGTGCCTCAACCATTACTGACATGGCATATTGTGGAAGATAATAATGGATATGGACTTATCTAAAAGAAGGTGATTCAAGAAGTAAAGTCAGTATTTTGTATGGAATTCTATCACAAAATTTTCCTATATCTATGGGGATTGATGTAAAAACAGATATACAATTCCTAATTGACACTGCTGCCACTAATAATGTGGATGAATTAGCTATTACAAAATCGGATCAAAAGATTTTGGAGACCTTCAATTATAAAAAAATCTGCAGCAACAAGAAACAAGTCTGTGCTTTTTATTCACGAAAATAAATTATAGTAATTCTCCCTTCCTGCTGTGTTTCTTGCCTGCAGGATGGAGGGCGATGAAGGAGTCCTTTGGAACACAGGTTCATTTGTGCAGGTCTGCTTTGCCTGAGTCAGACAAGTGAAAGAAATGCTTACAGGAAAGCAAGATTTCCAAGTACCTATGCTTCTATTGTAGTAGGCTAAAATGAGTACCAAGTAACTGTCTGCTGCAAATGAGAAAGCTATGGACAACCTGTGTGCAGTTCCTGATCTGCTACCCAAAAAGCAAAAAAAAACCTGTTCCCTAGTTGGTAAGTCTGGAATCAATACAAATTTTTGATTGTATTATGTCATGTTAACCAACTATTAACCTGCTCTCACTTTAACCAGGTCAGAAATACCTTCTCAGATTTTGACTAGTCACTTGTTTGTTTGCTTTCATTTTATTTGTCCATGGCAAGTGTAATGGAGGCTTCTAAACTGGCATATTAGTAGTCTGACTTTATAAATAGTATGTCATATTTGTCTCATAACAAATACCTGTCCACTTTTATTTTTTATTCTTTATTTTTTTCTCCTAAAAAAAAAAAAAAGAAACATTCCTGGACATTCCTGCTTTCTTGTCTGGCATACATGCTAGGGAAGAAATGCCGTGGTTTTCAATTTTTTTTTCTCACTGTTACTTTAAGGGGCAAATGCATGTCCAAAACACTTTGCTGCTTGTAAAGTCCTTCTGTGTTTTAATGTGCCTTGGTATGACAAAATAAGAGGATATCTTTAAGTTTAGTAAGTCTCCTTTTCCTGTGTACTTTAATTTATTTTTCACTCATTTCAAAGTGGCTGTGCGGCACTCTATACATTGTAAAAAAAAAGCCTCTAAAAATGCTAGTCATGTCTAACGTGAGAATAATTGGCTCTGACAGAGAGGAAAGTAGTAATTGGAATGAGACTTGTTTAAATAACAGTTTAAATTTTCTTTCCTTACTTTTCCGATTATATGCACTATAAAGCAGGATTTCTTTGCCTTGGGTGTTTCACACAGTCGTTTCTGTATGCAGCATGCCCAGTAGTATAACTCAAGTAATAAGCCCAGCTATAATTTGGATTAGACTTTGAGTTTAGCTCGCTAGCATACAAATACACCATTCAATTGGTATTAACACTGTATCATCAAAATATTCATTAAGCTGAAGCAGGACAGGCTAATTGCATCCTCTAATTATTCTAAGTTGTCATCATTTCTTCATTCTGAATGGTTAAATGGAAATTCAGATGCAACACTTGAGGAGGAAAAACATGCTTAAAAGCCTGAGGTATGAATATCCTCCATGCTCTGTTAAACACTCTCCTCACTGTTAGCTCCTAAGAAAGAGAAAAGTTACTGTTTTTTACCCCTTCCTCTGTGTGATTTGTGTTGTTCTTAAATATAGCTTCACTCAGAGCTGTGCAAAACAGGTGTTTTAAAAAGCTTTGGAGTATGTCAAGGTTTAGTATTGTAACATGACTGAGACTGTTTTCCTGTTGAGTACATCTGTCTCCAGCAGTAGATGCAGCCCACATCTAAATAGGAGGGGAGATCTGTGTGGTCACATCTGCCCTCCTTCAAAATATTTATGGCAAATATAAATCAAGACTTGCCTTGAGAATCTGGAAGGATCAGCTGACATTTGCACTGGAACAAAATGAAATCTAAATGAGTCCTGATTTACAAATAATATATGGGAATTATTGTATTAGCTGGGTAATTTTCTACTGACTGTAATAGACACAGCTAGAATGTACCAGGACTGTTAGTCTCAAAGATCAGTTGTCTTTCCAACATTTGATTGTCTCCTGAACCTTTAGCTAAAACTTTTAAAGTGACATCTCTTTTCTCTTCATTTATTTAGTAAAAGAAAACAAAGTCATAAGTGAAATTTGGCTCCATTAATGTGAGTGATAAACTCCTACTGACTTGAATATCAAATAAGTTAATTCTTCTAAAGTAGTGGTTAGTCCATTCTTTTCAATAGTGGATCTGAAATGTCTGAAATTCAGGAATCAGAATCGTTTAGCTTCTTGATGCTGTCCAAATGGTAAAATGGAGGCCAGTAGCTATATTAACTCATGATTTATAAGGACTGTTTTCCATTTATGTCAGTTTTACTAAAATAATCTGAACTTCTAAAAGAGCTATCTGCGTGTGAAATAAAATCAACTGGGAGTTTAATAATACAGGGATGACAAGATGAGATCAGCCTCTTCAGTTCTGTAATGCATATATTTCACTCTCTACTTTTTGCAGTACAGATGACATTACATCATCTATTAATAAATTTTGTGTGATTTTCTTCTAATCATACCAAATGTATTTCGTATTTTTATAATACTGTTACCTAGAAACTATTTATATGTGGAACATGCTACCATTTCTTTGAATAAATGTTACCATTAGTCAGAACGTGAGGCTTCATGGAGATTTCTGACTTTTCAGTAGTAAAATGAAAACAAAAAACTTGCCACCCCCTCCTCTAAACCACCACCAAAACCCAACCAACCAACCAAAAACAAACAAACAAACAAACAAAAAACAAACAAACAAACAAACAAACAAAAAAGCCCTCTGTTATTCTGTTTCCACTTCATTTCACTCTCTGTGTTGGCAAAATGTCCTACAAGAGTTTTAGTTCATCTGTTTGTATCTCCTTTCTTACGAAGCCTGCTTCTCCCACTGAACTACATTTCCCACAACACACCATGTGTTCTTAGTCTTCCTGAGCTGCATAGTCACTAGCCCAGGCTGTCAACCAGACGTACAGTTGATGGGGAAAGCCAACCAGCAGAGTAGGACTAATGCAAGAAGCACTCAAATTATAATTACTGTGAGCATCAGCCTTTCAAGAGAATCTCATTCTCTTCCATTACTTTTTCACGCAGCGCAACTTCATGGCTGGCAATAGTCTGGGATCCCTCTGAAACGTTTAAGTTTGGAAGGTGAAGAACCTTCATGCAAGGACGAAACTGGGGTTGCATCAGGCATGTCTGTATGATTCCAGTCTGGGTTAAATATGACTGGCCCTTCTGTATGGCAGATCAAGAGTTCAAGTATAACATGACACTGTGTTTTAAATGGGCACTTTCAGTGTAAGCAGCAGCTGCAAGTGCAAAAAGCAATGATATTGCCATCACACCCCTAACAGTCAAAACTGTTTGGAAATCTCATTTGTTTTTCATTAGTTACCGCTACAGTTTGAATAAAATCCTGTTCAATCTCAGCAAAGAGTACTTTGGAAATGTTAGTCTGTTATTCTTTAAACAAAGTTCAACGGCTATTAACAGAGTACTTGTTTATGATCTTCTATAAATATTATGTTTCTGTACTTCTTTGAAAATGTGGACTTTTTAATTTCATTTTTATTTTAGTAAAAACTGTAAAATTATGACTCACCAGCTGCAGAGTGCCAAGACAGGATATTTCCCAATATATGGGGCAAACAACATTTTTATGTATTTTTGTTACCAATCATATAAAATCCAGCTTATTTTTATAAATGGCTCCACAGACCTGCACCATAAAAGTTGAATATAATTTTATCCCAGTTTTTAGGGATTTTGCTGCCCATTACCTGGGAAATGTAAACTCTCATATTCCTGAGCAAAGTCGTCGTTTTAGTGATCGGTGAAACCCACTCATTTTCATGCACAAGTGGCCACCTTTCCTCTACTCAGTCAAGATCTTACAACCCAGACAGAAAGTTGAGCTGGACAAAAAAGGAGCATACGCTGCTATGAGATTTCAATACAACAAATTAAAAGGAAGTTGCAAAATTAGTAAGGTGCAAGTGGTGATATTTTTTTTATTCCTTTAGTGTATATTCTGGTGGCATAGCAACACAGATATCACCACTTACCTGTAAATCAAAAAGAAAAAAAAAAAAGTCTTAATGTAATGAAGGGATCAAGCTTCATTACATTATGATGCTTATAAAGCTTGCTGTAATAATACCGATAGTGGTTTACCTCCGGAGCACTGAATGTGTTTGACCAAAAGAGTTATACTGAGCTATTTCCATAATTAACATGGGGATGTTAGTGAGTAGTTTAATCCCCAAATGTATATTTTATAATAGCTTAACCTTCTCCCTTATGACTACTGCTCTTAAAAGCAGTAGATTCAAATTTAAATGCAAATAGAATGAGTTGTGGCACTGGTTCCACTTATTTCTAAACCTTTTGTTGTTGTTGTTTTTCCTCAAAACTGAGATAAAATTAGATGTAGTGTTTCTGTTTAGGACACACTAATGCATTCTAGCTTCACATAACACCTGTGGTTTCATCACTATTTGGACTATTGACCAATAACATACGTAATGCCAATAACAAATCCAATGGCATACAACATGAACTTCATTCAGATAGTTCTTCACATCTGGTAGTTCTTGATTAAGTCTAAATTGGGAGAAGGGGGAGCACCTGACATTTCTTGAAGGATGGTCTTCTTAGGTGTGTCCTTTGGATGGGTGGTGACTTCCTAAGGAAGGAAAGCTGAGGAAAAGCGTCATCCCATGAGGTTTCTGAAAGATGGGGAGACTAGAAGGAATTGTTTGTGGTACATCACAATTAGACATGGACATTGCTGATTAGGTTATGGTAATGATTTTTTTTTTTTTAATTAATCTAGGGCTAGAGCTATGCCTCTGATTTGAGCAAAATGTATATGTGATATTTTGTCCAAAAGAATTAGCAATCAGTTTATTTCTGGAAATTAGGTTTATGCACTTTGTTTCAATTTGTTTTCAAGTGTTGTCAAGGCACAATATGAAAATCCTAAACTTAACTTGAGTCGGAGGTAAATGAAATCCCTGGGAAGTTTTTTTGTTTGTTTGTTTGTTTTTCTTTTTTTTTTTCCCTAAATGCCAAGAGCCTGATGAATAAACAGGAAAATCTGTAGGAGTTGTAAACAAACTCAGAGAAGTGTAGGTTAAGTAAGTAAAAAGCAAAACATGAATGTGCAATTTATCTTAGGAGAAAGCAAGGAATTTTACATTAAAATTTGATTGACTTGTTATTATCTTCTGTATGGAAATCCTTTGATGGCTTTTCCTCTGAAGAGGTGATATTTAAGGAAAATGAGATATTCAAATACAGTAGCATGTGTAACATCAGCACATGATGTAGAACAGAAATACATCTTTAAGAGGCAATTAGCAGGGGCCAATGAGATGCAAGGAGTGATTCGGAAATTTACCTTGGATATTAGCCAAAAGGAACCAAGCCAGATGACTGCTAAAGGCTCAAAGTCAGAAAGAACTAGTATCTGATCAAAGTGATACTCAGACTATGAAAGTGATAGGAGATTGGACAGGCTTAGTAAGACAAAGGAGAGTGGATTAGACTTGAAGAGTCTGACAGTAAGTCACAAAAATTGTGTGTATGAAAAAAGACTAAGACTACCCCTGCTAGGAGTCAACCAAAATAGCAAATGATCTAAAAGGAAATAGTTCAAAAGGATGTGAGATACACTTATACTGGGGGATTATATCTGCATGAAGTGTAAGATGACTTTCAGTAAAAGGAACACAAATACTTGAATGCCAGTTGAAGACAACAGTAAAGATCTTATAACTGGCAGGACTCAGTGGTGCAGTTGAAGACTGGAGTCATATATAAAATGGACTCCAGGAAATCCCGTGCATGGTGAAAGAGCTTCAGAAGTCAGAATAAGAGCTTTTGGTACTCTGTGTTACCACTTCTGAAGGAGATAAGTGATATGTCAAATAAAGATGATAGCAAATGTTTAGACATAGAAACAAACATTTGAGCTGAAAGAGAATTCATGAGATATCTAGTCCTACATCCCACCCAAAGCAGGGACAGCCATGAAATCGGACCAGACTACACTGGGCATTAACAGATGGGTCCTGAAAACCTCCAAGGATGGAGACTGCACAGCCTCTCCAGGCAGCCTTCTCTACTGTTTAGTCATTCTCATGCTGAAATATTTTTGCTTGTATCCAACCTGCACCTGCACTGTCCCAGTTTATGAGCTGTCATTCCTTGGCTGTACACCACCCTAAAGAACATGACTCCATCACCCTGATGTCAACCCTGCACTGGGGTCTGCTGTTGGGTCCATCCAAAGCCCCCTCCTTCTCCAGGCTGAATAAACCCAGCTCCCCAGCCTCTCTTCCCAGGACAAGTGCAGCAGCCCCCATCATCGTGTCTGTCCTGTCCTGAATGTGTCGTAGAGTTTCAATATTTTTCTTGTACTGGGGAAGCCATAATTGGAAGTAGCATTGCAATGAAACGTAGTGAAGTATGTTTGAGCAGGGATAATCACTTCCCTTTATCTGCTGGCTATGTCCTTGTTAATACAATCATGTCTTCCATTTTTGTTTCTGGTTTATGTTTGTTTGTTTGCTTGGTTTTTTTTGTTTGTTTGTTTGTTTTTGTTTTTTTTTTTTTTTTGCTGCTGCTTGTGTTTAGCTACTGTTCACCAGGACCCCTAGATCTTTTTTAACAGAGTTGCTCCCCAGCCAGCCAGTCCTCATCCTGTCCTGGTGCAGGGATGTGAGTTTCTTCCAAGTGCAAGATGTTGCATTTGTCCTGGTTGAATTTAATCAAGTTCCTGTTAACTCATTCTTCTGGCCTGGCTGGGTCCCTTGCCTGCTTTCCCCTCCACCTGGTGCTGTCCACAAATGTGCTGCGTGCATCTTCAATCTCCTCCCACACATCTGCACTGAGGTTAAACAAGGGAAAGGCAGAAGGCAAAGAGCAGTATGCACACAGCAGTTTAGAGATTGGAACCAGGTAATTACTTCTAAAGACTATTTAGACAAAATATGTTCGTAAAAGCAACACAGTTGCCTGAAATCATGTGAAAAGTGAAATGAGGTATGATGTTGAGAATCTTCTAAAAACACACGTATAGTGGGACTACGTGGTGCACAAGCTGTGCAGACCATGTCCATTTCATCCATTTGTACTGCAATAACCAAAGTTAATTTACTTTTGAGATAAAAACATTTTTTTAACATTCTTTTTGCTTTCAGTATACAGTATGCATCTAAATCTATTAGGTCTGTCAAAAATTCAATCTTTTCAAACAGCAACAAAATGTTGCTGTATCTGGAGCTGCTCTCATATGACGCTGAGTTATCATTTTGCAGGCCAGGTATGATGGAGTAACAGGCTTTGTGAAATACACAATGTATAATCCTCCTTTTCTTTTGTGTAGATTAGAAAAACAGGATGTGAAAGGAAAGAAAGAAGTTCAGACACAGAACTGAAGCAAAATTAAAAAACAGCTTCAGAGTTCATGAGGTGACCATTCACAGGCTCTCAGTAATTTATGGTTATTCCACAACACTGTATAAGATTAGTTCAAGTTACATTAGACTACAGTGCTTGATTCTGACTGTGGATAATCTGACAGCCAGCTCTGGGACTAATCTTGGTGTGCTAACAAATGAAATATGTTTTTTCTTTTCTGCATTTTTTTTCTGTTGTATTAAGTTACACTGTTGTCCTTTTAATAATGATCAGAATTACTTCCTGGGCATAGGATGTTATTGGAGTTTTTGGAAGTTTTTACCTCAGTTGTAAGCTTTTTTGTCTTTCTTTCTCTTTCTTTCTTTCTTTCTTTTCTTTTTTCTTTCTTTTCTTTCTTTCTTTCTTTCTTTCTTTCTTTCTTTCTTTCTTTCTTTCTTTCTTTCTTTCTTTCTTTCTTTCTTTCTTTCTTTCACTTTCTTTCTCCTTCCTTCCTTCCCTCCCTCCTTCCTTCCTTCCTTCCTTCCTTCCTTCCTTCCTTCCTTCCTTCCTTCCTTCCTCCCTCCCCCCCTCCCTCCCCCCCTCCCTGCCTTGCCTTGCCTTGCCTTGAAAGAAAGGAAAGGGTTATTTGACTATAAAAGTGGCAACTATAGAGAGGAAGTGATTAAGCTCCACTCCATATTTGGTGTCAGTAGGACAAAAATAACTATGGATTTAAGTTGTATCAGGAATTGTATCAGGAGAAACTTTTCAGTAGTAAAGATGGTGACATACAGAAAAAGACTGTCCTAGGAGGCAATGCAATATATGTTACTGATAGCTGTTTTTTTTTTCTTTTTTTTCTTTTTTTCTATTTTTTTTCTTTTCTGGAAGGGCAGGTAAGCATCTTTTGAAAAATGGCACAGGCATAGTTGATGCTGCTTCCTGAAATCTCTTATGAATCTTTTTATATTTTATTATATTATATATTATATACATTATATATTATATATTATATATTATATTTTATTAAGTTATATTATATATATATATTTATATTTTTTATATGGTTTCAGGTGATATAATTCACTCTGCTGATATTTTAGATTTTAGAAAAGCCAGTACTTTGCTGAGCTGAGAGCTGTGTTTGTTAGTCAGGCAGGAGGAGGAGACTGATCTCCTACATCTAGCAGAACCTACATAAGTCCACACATGCCATTTTCTGGTTTCAACTACTTATCTTATGTTTGAGAAAATATAATAACGGATGGTGATCATTTGTTTCCTGGAAAACAAAATTCAGCTACTGTATCAAAGCTGACTCAGCAACTCACATCTGGTTTTAATGTGCTCATGCAAAACAAAGTGGGCACATAATGGTCTATTTCAGAGCATGTAAAGTCACGCAAACTGATTATGATCCTAAGAGTCCGAATCTTTTGGAGAACATTTACTTTGACTAATTTTCCCAGTATCCAGACAGTAGTGAGGTTGAGAGGTATTTAAATGGCACAAACAAGAGCAACAAAAAGGATAGGTATTTTCCTGTTCTCTCAGGTATATTGTTTCATAGAAAGGGGGAATTTCAATGATGTAAAATGCTGGAATGAAAAACTATGTTCACAAGAAAACTTCCAAGAAAGAACTGCCCCTTAAATAAGAATACATATGACTTCATGCATATTATTTCTGAACTCCTCAGGTCGTCCAAAGTCCATATTTCAAGAATGACAGTAGTCTGAAAAGTGTGTCAGTAAAAAGAGCATTATGCAGTTCTATGTTTATTGTATTCTCATATTTTCGCTATCTAATGTGCTCAGTTTAACTTGACAGATGACTCTGGGAATTCAGCCTCAAATCAGAGAGTTAAATTGACAGAGCTGAATCAGAGTCACAAAGTCAATGGATAAAGCAGGTGAGAAAAGACCTTGTGAGTCCTCTACTCACCAGGTCTACCGTCCATCCTCCTGCTCAAAACTAGGTCAGGTCATGCTCCAACAGACTGCTTGGGGCAGTATCGCATGGATCTTGATCTCCAAAGATAAGGGCTACACAACTTCTTGGGGTAGTGTTCTCCACTGCTTAGCTGCCCTTTTTCTTTCAATTTCTTTTTTTGTTGTCTCCCTGAAGCTGCCCCTTCTCCTTGCTGAAAAAGCCCCGATCTCAGGCCAAGTGCTCCAGACGCCACTATCGTGGCTGTCCTCTATTGGATGTTTCTCAGGCTATCTAATTTCTGCCTTGTATTGGGAGGACCAAAGGTGGATGCACACCCAGATGCAGTCTAATGAGTGCCGAGTGAAAAAGGATAATTTGTTCAAGGATCCTCAGTCTGCTGACTCTGATCCTGTTCACACAGTCCAGTATCCCTGTTTATCCTTTCTTGCTATTGTTCTTACACAGCGCCCAATGAATAAAACCTGATCTTTCAGGGTCATTTATTTTCGAATAGTTGGAAGGGACCCACACAGATGATCAAATCCAACTGTCTGACCATGGATAACAAAAGGTAGCTATGCCCTGAAGCAAGCTGCATCCCACGCAGAGCCCATGAAGAAGCAGGCTCCTGGCAGGACCTGCAGCCTATGGAGAGGAGCTGCAGTTTGATTTCCCCTCCTCATGCTGTGGAGCAGGCACAGTGAGAGAGTGGTGTGGTGGGCATCTGGCAGCCAGACAAGGTCACACAGTCACACAACTTAGCTAGAAGTCCAGAAGCCATTCCCAGTAGCCATTTAAGGTTAACCATTAGGTTAATCTCTCAAAAGAGATATACCAAAGATTCTGCCTACACTTGGGCAGCCATTTTTATTTTAGAAGTTGACAGTCCTAGAAAGAGGAAAAATACATGTACATATTCAGGGCTCAAACCCATCAATAATATTTTAATTTTAATTTTAATTTATTTATTTATTTTGAGCTCTCTCTGGAGCACTGTCAGTCAGAACAGCACCTGAAGTTGGAAAGAATATATATTATACCTATGGTCTTTTGAGACAAATTCAGTGTTAATGATTCATTTCTAAAGAAACAAGTTATAACTGTGGGAGACAATAAATACTTACGAACACTGAGAAAGGGAATAAGTAGAAAGAGAAAATCAGTCATTACATGCAACCATTTTGCTTCAGTATATCTACTGTAATTTAGACATAACTGTTGGTTGTTTAGTTAAAAAGAGGCAAGCTCTGTGTTTTTGAATTTTGACTTTTAGCATGTGCTGAAAGAATGGTGGAGTGAAATCTCTGCATGAGCAGCTAAGACATGATTGAGTTCATCTGTCCAATTTTCATGCATGTAAAAGAAGGGCAAAGGTGCCCAGACAGCCAGAGTGTGGCTGGGAGGCTGAAAGAAAAGCAAAAGCATTTGCGAGAGCAGACTGGTTTCATACATGAAACTTGGACAGACAGCTAGGTGCTTACCTTGCCATAACAAACTGTGCTCGTATGCCTGTGTTTGGACAAATGGTTATGAGTGCTACTGTGTGTATAAAGTTAGAAGCTGTTTATTAAATCACTCGTCCCAAACTGTTGTTTTAAATGTACCATATAGGTAGTGGCAGCCTCATAAACGGTCAGTAATCATCACTGGCTAATCCATCTCATCAGTGTGCCAGCCAGCCAGTAAGCAGCGTCCATGGCTGGAGTTGTATTCCTTCCTTGCCTGCCAATAAGGATTTATGGGATGGAGAGAAAATAAGTAATGTTCTTTGCATTTCATTGTAACCACAGAATGTTTTCTAGTGCTTTGTTCAATCCAATTTTAAAATACTCTAGAGATAGGGCTACAGCTGAAAATCCAAGCCTCGTGGGTATCTATTGCATAGCCTATTAGAATTTTTTATATATATATATATATATATATATATTCTAGATATTCAAGACTTTCATTTGGAATTCTCTGTGGACTTCATTAAACCTAATTGTCCCCTTCTTTCAATTTTCACTGTAGTAGACGTTCAATTCCTTTGTAACATGAAAGAATCTGAGCCGAATATTTAAAAAACAATAATAAAATCAGAAAATATGAATGCACTCCAAAACTTGTCTAAGGAAGGACTGCAAACATGTACAATACTTTATATGTCAACTGTCAATGTATGTCTCTCATTTTCCATCCACAGTGTCAGAAGGCCATATCAATCAGTACTTAAGGTCCATGGACAGTAGACATTTCTCTAAAGATGGTGTTTCAAGAAATATTACGTATTAAAAGGTTAAAAATTAAGAAAACAGTAGCAAAAGAGAGAGAAAAAAGTTCTCCCATCAGGCCAATTGATTCTAAGGGCAGGGTCACTGAATGTAGCATTATTTCTCCTGGTCATGTTTCTTTCCTACCAGAGCTCCAAAGTAAGCTAACTGTGTAAGCAGGATTGAAATACACAACCCCCTTGTGACTGGAAGCAGTAAAGCATTCTCCACTTGCGGTTTTCTTCAAATGAGCCTGCATGGAATATGTGTTTGAAAACAGTGAAACTCTTTATTAATCAAGTACTTCACTTGCCATGCCAGCATAAAGTTTCATTTATGTCAAAACTCCCTTAAAAATGGTTTGGAGTAGTGTCTTGTACACAGACCTTCAACAGAAGAAATATTTTTGGAATCGTAAATACAATAATCGAGGCAAATATTTGCCCTGTTTGAGAAGCTGCTGTAAGATCTTTAATCATAGGTTACCATTCTGACATTTTATTTTGGTTTCCTCCTGTATGGAAATGGGCAGACTGCATAGTTACAAAATACAGCATCAGACAAGCTATCCTAATTATTAGAGGAGGGCTTTTGCTAACCATATCTTGTGATCATAGGATGTGTTACAATGAAAGAAATAACAATCTAGATATCCCTGTAAGAAGTAGTATCTAAAAGGAAACCTGGATTTTCATGTCTGCTTAATGTTAACTCAAGGTTCTATATTGTTATCTGGTGTGCAAAATTTCTTTGAAACTATGGGTAGCTGCATAGCTGAAGATAGCTTTAAAAAGATGCATTTTCTTTCATGAATTAGACTGCTAACACCATTAAGCTGTCTATCTCCACTCAAAACACCCTGTTTCCCAGAGCAAAGGCTCATGTAACTCATATGCAGGTAAAGGCATTTTGCTGGCTATTTTTCTGAAAACCTGTTAGAGGCAAATCCATGGAAGAAGCTGAAGAGGGCACAAAGAGGGTACCCTGTCTATCCAGCACAAGTACATATAACATTTCTTCTCCTAACTGGAAACAGCCTTAATGGCCTTGTACATTTGGCTGAGCAGTAGGAATAAAAATGTTATCAGCCCTATTGATAGCCATGTCCTGCTGAGCCCTGCAGCATCACCTTCCTGTTCGGCATCAGTAAGGGAGTGTGTAGTTCCCCAGCCCTGAAGGACACAGGGGACTGAACAATAATTGGGACAGTCACAATCAGGCTGCTTTTTCCCCTGAGAGGATAAAAGACAGCAGCAGTAGGCCATCTGTGCGTGAGTTAAATCAGGTTGGTCAGGATGCTGAAAGGCTGGTACAAAAATTATGAGCACTTAGCAGCTGTGGGGAGCTCAGGTTCATGGAGGTGGAAGGGGTGCAAAAGCCTGCTTAGTCCTCTGTGCACACACAATTTCACAGTGTTCTCAGCATGTTCTCTGTGAATATCCCATAGAAGCACCATGGCTTATACCTTCTGTAAAATGCTGCTTAGCTGGCATGAGGACAGCAAACTCTAGCCCTGTGTTATATATATTTACTTGCATGAGCTGTTTTCTTTTTTCAGTGGCTTAAAAAAGACCAGCCACTGCTCAGTCATTCACTAGAAAATACCTGCTGATCCTTTGACAGGTACAGCAGAAGTTATTTTTCATCGTGGCATGAATAGTTTGTTTTGTTTTGCAAAAAAGCACTTCACACCAAAGCACAGTCAGGAATTATCATTCTTCTTCTGCTTGTACAGGTGTGCTTTCTGAATTAGGCACACAGACCCAGTCGGGCTCCTAATGGAGTGATGACACTAACACTGCAACAGTAGAAGGGGCCTCCAGGGATGCTGGCTGTGGAGCAGAGGTGCAGGTAGGAATGTGCTTTTTCGCAGAGTTATGGCTTCAAGCATTCTGTGAAGCTGACAACACTTTATACTGCCTCTGCAGACTTCCTATGGCCCAAATAAACACAGGTACAGTAAGCCATATCAGACAGCGGTATTTAAAACCTCAGCAGTTTATGTGGGGAAGAGCTCACAAGTAGTTTTCAACAAAAGTCACCTCAAGGTGTGCTGAAACATCCCATCCATGATGCAGGTCTTCAGCTCTTGTCCTGTATCACTGATTCTTTTGTTTTCACATATTCATCTAAATACCTATTGATTTATTGAAGAAGGGATCTGGACCCTACACACAAACTTTGTGTGTATATGCATGCCTGTGTTTGAACAGGGTCAGGTACAGCCCTGTGAAAGAAGGAGTCATGGCAAAACTGTTTATTGCAATGTGTGAATGAAAGACCTGGAGTGAAAACAGTTGTGTGAGTGGCAGAAGCAATGAAGCCTGATTTCCTGTAGGGCTAATGATCAAGGCTGAGTCCCTACACTGATTCACTGCTGTCTAGCAAATGCTGAGGATAACATTGCGTTGTGTGAGTGGGATTGGTATAGTCTCACTCGTCTGCTCAAAAGACCATTTTAATAAAACCTTCAGGGTTTCCTCACTTGTTTAATGAAATAAATCTACTTTAATATCACAGACAAAAGATAGTAATAACAAAGGTGAAATCCCCTGTTAAAGTGTCTGAAACTTCACCATTCACTCCCAATCCAAATGTCAGGACTCATGTCTTGTTTGCTGTTTCTGCTCATACTCCTGTAGAGCCAGCGTCTCTGGCTGGTGCTCGAGCTGATTGTTGTACTGAAATGCTTCTGAAACTGATTATTATTCATGTCTTCAGCCCACTCAGCAGCATGACTAACAAGGTACATCTAATTCAGGGTAACTATGTAGGCCATTGACTTGCACAGGACAACTAACATGCCTGAATTGCAGACTTAAGTAACTTGCAGACCTGCAACTTTAAAGTACAGACTAAAAGTACATGGATGATGTCCATTCAAGGTTCAGAGGTACTGCACAGGAAAATTTGGAGCTACTTTAGGTTCTTCAGTGAAAATGAGGATTCACAATTCTAGGATGAATCTTGCTTCTAATATCTGATATCTTTGCAGAACACCCTGCATGTTTGAAAGCATGGAAAAAAAGTTATCCACGACACATTTGATGTGGATTTGTGATAGGCAGCTGGGGATTGCCCTTTACTGACATGAATCAGTTCAGATACTTCTTGTTTCACAGACCCTTGCTGTATGGGGGACATTTTGCCTAGTTTCAGTTACCAGAGAGATCCGGTTTTAAAATATTCCAGGACATGCTATCGAAAACATGTATTTCCTCTGCAGCTTCTACATTGCATTTCCACCAACAATCGATGCTAGAGCATGCTAATCATACAGAATGGCAACTTGGTTTCCTGTGCTTTAAATTACAGTCCCAGCAACCCCGTTAGCAGTAAGTGCCATCAGTTGTGATGCTGTGTGCCTCATGACATTCAGGCATCTTCCTGCAGAAGGGAGGTAACAAAGGGTAGGTGTACGTGGTAATGTGTTGGCTTCCAGTGGGATTTCACCCAAAGTAAATGTCTTTGTTTCTTGCTGGAAAGCTTTGTGAGTAAGAGCTATTTGTTCCACATGTATCTGTCTTGTTCTTGCATTTTTCTCTCTTTTCTTGGTCCTTAATATCCTCAGCTATTGCAGAGAAGACCATTTTATTTGTATGCGTAAATGCCATTATAGTGGTTGGTGTGTTGAAAGCATGATTTGAAAGGAAGTTGCTCACAATAATTTATGGAAGAATGATTTGAAAGATTTTTTCTTTAAAGATTTACAACTAATCAGCACGTGTCAGTAGATCATTGAAGTGCTGCTTTGTTTGTCTGAGCCAATTGTCAGATGTCTGCAGCTAACTGACTCATGATACTGAAATGTTATGATTTGAAACATACGGCAAATCTTATTGCTGACAGGATATGGCTGTTTTCAAGAGACAGTGCTAATGCAGTGACAGAAAAGATGGTCTGTTTTGGAGCTATCCAGCATTTTGGCCAACAATGGCATGATTTCGTGAGCTCCTCTCCTGGAATGGTTTGCATTTCTTGAGATCTAATGAGAATGTAGGGTCCTCAGTCTACACCCCCTCTGAGAAACAGTGTATTACTCATTCCTCCTCCTATTATGCAGCTACTGTAGTGCAAACTATCACGGGAACACAAAGCAGCAAGTGGTCACCAGAATTCATGTTGCCATTGAGCAAGTTGTAAAAGTTAGTTTGTGTACTGTCACTATGATGGCATAAGAGCCCAGAGGTACCTTGAAAGCAAGCAACATGACAACTTTGCTTTTCTGGGTCATCTCAAGCTTGGTTCAGTCAAAATGCGTCAAGCATAGTGTTTTTTTTTGGACATGACTTCTCCCCTGAGGACCCGTACAAGGTATCCAATGACGTGTTGTGGGAATCCTTGTGTTCTCTACAAATTACACATATTAACATTTTAAAATCAATTACGTGGATCATTGGATTTCCTGTTTTAATTGCTACAAGCATTCTGTCAGTGCTTATGCTCTTTATAATAATCGAAAAGTATGATGGCCAGTCAACACCAAGGCAAATTTTCTGTTGGTATTGTTTATTTCTACATGTTTGCCCTCAGCAGGTTGCGAAGGCTCTCAGGTGGTCTGAATTGTGTCAGCAGTTGTGTCACTCTGCAGATCTTTGAGGACAATTTTTGTTTTTGGAGTTTGTAGTTGCAGTGGCTCTCCAGAAATATTTTAAGAACAACCGTTTGCTCCAAAAGCAGTATTTGGCATTTTGCCTGTGCTGTTTTACAGAGACAGATGTACAATGTTAAAGCTATGCTTATATTCCCAATAGTCATAAATCCCTGAGCACAATATGCTGATACAATGGAAACACTGCAGATTTCATGGAATATGAATATGAAATATATATAACACACACGTATATATATATGCATATGAGGAGAGAGATTAATATAATGTTCTTTAATAGTAAACACTAATGTACAACTAATGGAGCAAATTAATACTAGATCTCTTGATTCTCTGAACATTCTTGTGAATATATGTTAAATTTAAGTATGTTTTAGAGGGTCCTATAGGAGCAAAGCTCCTCCAGTACAAATTCAAAGCTATTTTTAGTAGAGCAGTTGAAGAATTTCCTGCAGCTCAAAAGGACCTGAAGTTTTTACAATACAAGTTTGAGGGCCTACATGTGAGTTATTCAAAAGTGTCTGAGTTATTTTGAATTATAGACTCATTGAAAGTCACTGGAAATTTTGATCCTAAAATGCTTTGGCACTTTTCAAAATCCTGCCATAAACCCCTAACTCTAGGTTTTAAATTAAGCTGTAACATATATTTTGCAAAAATGAGATTATGGTGTCCACAGTTGTTTTCTCTTGAGTCTACTCAGTGAATGTGTGTAAAGATGCCTTTTTTAATTGCTGCTCTTGGAAACTCATGTAGAAATCTGAAAATCAGCAAGAATTTGTTTTGGCTCAGTCATCACTAAAAAGTGCACATATCAGAAATTAATGGTTTTGTTGACGCACACAGCAAACTGTGGTGGACTCAACACAGCATCTTGGTGTTTCCCTTAGCACAGCAGAATGAACAAGAGGAAAGACCTTTGAAAATAGGCAGATATAACTACATCTACATGAAAGAACAGGCATATTAGCTGAAGTGTCATTTTTAGGAATCATCCTTCAGATAGCACACATTTTATCATGCAGTCTCCAAGGTATCTGGGAATTCAGAATTCCTTGCACATATAGAATATAAGCTTTCCTGAGTGATGTGGATTCTTTGCTTTTTGTTTGCTATGTTGGAACATTTTAATGAAAATCTTGAGAAGTCCATTACCTATGTAATCAGTCCATCTGAGAGGTGTCTTTTCAAAGAATCTTGGCCCTGGAAATCTGCTATTTCTGAAATTCCAAAACAGTCAAGCACTATTTCCTCACACTGTGATGTATAGAAAATGTAATTTGTTTAAAGCCTCCTTGAAAGGACAGTTACTTATCTGCAGTGATAGTACATGTAATCTTGTCTTGTGCATGTGATCTTGTGCATGTAATTGAAAGTTTTAGATAAGTTTTCAGCAAATTTAGTACAACCTACATATGCATCTTAAGACCTCCCAGTGTTAAAAGTGACAACAAAAATAAGCATGCCTTCTAATTTAAGTATAGCCTTTTTAAATAGAAAAGCAAAAAAAAAAAAAAGACAATGGACATATGGAGGGGCTGCCATAAAAAATGATTACTTTTTTAGGGCTTTTCTGTTCAGGAAAGATACAGCAATGAAGAGATATACTAGAGGTCAGCAAAACTGTAAATGAGGTGAAAAATTTAAGATAATTATTCATGAAGCCAAAAACTTAAAACAAGCAAAGTGTACTTTTCACATTACATAATTAACCATCAGACTCAATGGCACGTGACAAAAAATCATAAAAATCACATAAATCAGTCAAAATCATAAGAGAGCTCAAAAAGTGGTTAGAGACGCTCATTGCCAGTTACACACGTGGAACCATCTAGAAGTTCATGACCATTAAGATCCACAGCTATGTCTTGCTGGAAGTCGGGAAAAGAAATCAAGGAAAGGACTGACTTAAGTAACTTTTCAATACTTCTCTCACTCAGCCTGTACTAACGGCCACAACAGAAAGAGGATCAGATGTGGTATGGCTGTCCTTAAGTGGGTACTACTTATGGTTGCATAGATATCCACGTGTAACAAAAAGGCGTAAGTGCAAACTGCTTCCATACAGTTCTGATTCATGAATACTTAGGAAGGTAAAAGGTATTCAGGAATCTGATCTTACTGTTGAATTATAGTTGTTCCATTGCAGAAATATCAGCACCATGCCTTCTTCAGGAACTCTCAGATCATGGAAACATGAAAAAGTGTTTTGAGCTTTACTATAAAAAGTAGGGTATGTTCCCAATGTTCACAGTAGTGTAACTGTCTTATGCCAAACCCTTTAAGTTTGTTTGGGAGTTATATAATAGTTTTGCAGAATTTCTGCATAAGGACAGTGTGATTCTTAGGAAACCTCCTCTTCTGTTTGTCAGGCTGTGTTTTTAAGTTGACTTCCTTTGATTGACAGCTCCATAGCCTTCCATAAAACACACACATTCTCAAAAGAAAGTGTTTCCTGAAGTTAAAGACTTTTTATTATTATTATTATTACGTTTATTTATTTCTTTATTTATTTTTACATGAATGGTGTTTCAGTTTATTATGCAAAATTTTTGGTTCCAGGGAAAAAGAAATACTAGATTTTCAACACAGTACATAAGATAAAGCCTTACTTATATCATTATTATGTAAGATCCTTAAGAGTTCTCATTCAGTTTGGATTCCAGTGTATTAGTTTGGATAGGCATGCATATATATTTGTATGTGCAGTGAGTCCAAAGCCTCTGGATACAATGGACTATATCGGGTTTACATGGCAAGGGTTTAGTAGCATGAGGGCTGCAGGAGTGGCGTATGTGAGGAGATCCTAGAAGCTGCCCCATGTTAGATAACAGACAGTTACAGCCGGCTCCAAAGGGACCTGCCACTGGCCAGAGGCAAGCCAGTGAGAGACACTGCTTGGGCCTCTGGGAGAGCAGATAGGGAAAAAATAAATAAATAAATAAATAAAATTAACTGCTGGGATACAGCAGCTGGGAGAGAGACGAGAGAGAAAATGTGAGAGAACCAGCCCTGCAGTCCCCAAGGTCAGTGCAGCAGGAGGGCAGGAGGTGCTCCAGGCACGCAGCAGCAGTTCCCCTGCAGCCTGTGGGGAGGCTCCTGGTGGAGCAGGCTGTCCCCCTGCAGCCCATGGGTCCCACACGGAGCAGATCTCCACGCTGCAGCCCGTGGAGGAGCCCCCGGTGGAGCAGGTGGATGTGGCCTGGAGGAGGCTGCGGCCCATGGAGAGCCCCCCCCAGGAGCAGGCCCCGGGCCGGAGCTGCAGCCCGTGGAGAGGAGCCCACGCAGGAGCAGGGGGTCTGGGGGGACCTGCTGCCCGTGGGGGACCCGTGCTGTAGCAGTTTGCTCCTAGGGAATGGACCCTGTGTTACGGACCCATGTGGGAGCAGTTCTTGAAGAGCTGCTGCCTGTGGGAAGCCCACACAGGATCAGTTCAGGAAGGACAGCATCCCGTGGGAGTGCTCCCCATGTGGAGCAGGGACAGAGTGACTGTGAAGGAACGACAGAGACAAAGCGTCATGGACTGACCACAATACCCATTCCCCTGTGCAATGCGGCAAGGGGGGAGGTAGAAGAGTGTGGATGGGGGAAGGTGTTTTTAGTTTGGTTGTAGTTTCTCACTGCTCTAGTCTGGTAGAGATAGGCAACACATTATATTAATCTCCCTGTGCTGAGTCTGTTTCGCCCGTGATGATAATTGGTGAATGATCTCCCTGTCCAAGTGTGAGAGCGGTTGTGGTGGAGTTCAGCTGCCCAGTAGGGTAAAACCACCACAAGGATCTACTCTCCATGTACTGAAGAGAAGCCAAGACCATATTAGGTATGTCATACGTGTTCGTAATTTGTCACAGGTACAGAAAGATTTTGCTGCACACATAGAATACAGTCATCTTTGCTGGGATGAATTGAAGTCATTGCCTCTGCACATGTGGGCCTGACCTGAGCATCTACTGCTACCATCTGAGAAGGATTTTGAATTTTTAGATAGCTATTGGGCTGACCAGTCAGCCATTCAAAACCAGGTTAAATGTGTGAATGTCTTATTGATCCTAGACAGTACAGCAGGAAAACAGGGATCACGGTTGGTCCCATGTTCTGACATTTCTGAGGTAGTCATGGTAGACCTGTCATCTTACTTCTTTCATTTAATAATCTTCTTTGAAATAAAGAACATTTTCAATTAACACATGGCTTGTTAAGGAACAGTGCTTATATGGTGAAATTAGTATTGCAGACTCCTCAATTTTATCTCTAATTTGGGAAATTACAGCTCTCTTCACCTCTCAGGCTTCTATTGAAGCTTACTTGATATTTATAAAATGCTGGATGTGTAATTGACCAAAGAAATTTTAAGGTCGTTCATTAACACTGGTCAGAAGGTAGCTTTGAGGAGCACAGTGTAAACCTCTATACATTCCTGTTGTGACATTGAGAAGCGCAGTAAGGATCCATACTGCTGTACATCCTCAGTAGCTGGGACACAGCAGTCATCTCTGTGATCATGTTCTTAACTCAAATTTCTTTGCTTCTTTGTAGGGACTGACAATAGGTGGAAACTCATCCTTTCTGTACTAGTGAAATGAAGGAAAATTAAAAGTTTTCAAGTGAAGAAATCACTCATCACTTTCGACACTTTCTAGATGAGTTGGCAACAGTCTTCTGTCCAAGGACCATGAAGTCTGTAGATAGTAAATTCCTTTTTTCAGAGATCGTAGGCGAGCTTCTGCATCTTAGTACTTTGTACAGACTGTAGAGTCATGATGACTCCTCTCTTGATGCATTAGGGTCATATTATGCCAGCCTCACGTTCCTTAATGGGCATTCATTTCAACTCATTAAAAGCAGCTGTTCAGTACATTTAAGACAAGTCTTCCGGAGACTACTGTACTTTACACTTATGTAGGAAATGTCTAAAAAAATGTGCTTGATAAATGCCTATTTTGAATGAAGTCTAGCCATCATAGATCATTATAATTCATGTTGGATCTAGCATGTCTTTCCTGCCTGGAAAATCATGAATACACCATGGTCAGATTCATCTGCCATGCAGACGGGTTTAACTTGAATGTGAGCTCTCTAACTTAAAGTGAATTAATACTATTGTGTGTTTATGAAAGGAAAGTCATTTTCCTAGTCATTTGTGCAATTGCTGAAGTTGTGAGCTACTCCTACATGAGCTATACCATGCTGTAGTACATATGCAGTTTACACTACAGTGGTTTTCATTGACAAAAGGGGAAATAACATGAGATGTTAGCTTTTCTCCTTGGTTTGTGAACTTTAAGCAACTTTTTTTTTTTTTCCACTAGACTCTATAATTGATTTATATATTCCTATTTCTTCATATCCAGACACAGAGCTTATGAATGGATATACAGAAGGTAGGTGCACTCTGCATGTTTCTCCTTCCAGGCAAAAGATTTCCTTCTGACCTCTCAGTCATACCCAAACAGAGTTTAATTTTTGCCTGTGGAGTACATCTGTATGGAACTTTAGGTGCGTAATCTGCCTGGCATTCGGTCATCTTATGTTTTAAAACACTTGGCTTTTAACATTTTGGCTCAGAAGGAAGGATTTTGATTCCTACACATTTTATAACAGATTTCAAATGTGGTCTAGGGAAAATTAAAATGTTACCCATATATGGAAGAAAGTTGTCAGTCTCAGAGCATGTTCTAGATGGCTGATTTGCAATGTCCAGGGAAAAGAGCTATGAGTGGCTCATTTTATAGCTAAAGTGATTTTTTTTTTTTTTTGTAATATGAACAGCCCACTGAAAATGTGATCAAATATTCTCTCTGACATTATTACATTTTAGTTTATTTCCCATTGTCTGATGCCAGACATTTAGATAATGATGGCTATTTTACAGGAAATTTCCTTCCTGATGGATCAAACTTGAATTGAAATTTTTCCATAGGAGATCACATAGCATAATTTAATGTGCATGGTTCATTTCTGTTATCTCAAGTATCCTGAGTTAAAAAAAAAAATATATATATATATTATTGTGAACGTCAGAATATTTTCCTTATGTTAGTTAAATTATTAATTTCTTACTTTCACTCTTGGTTTGAATATTATTTATATGAATAAAATTTGTTTTACAATGCACTCTGAATTTTTTAAATTAGTTTGTAACAATAAGTAAAATATGAGCACTTCTGCTTATACATATATAGACATAATGGTGATGAACCCATAAGTGGTTTGATTGACTGCCTGGGTCAACCTAGCATAGAAAGGTCTTTTCGAATTGGAGTGTTAACACAAATATTTTGAAGCGTTAATCTGAATTATATGTAGGAAGGTACAGTCTGGCTGAATGTTTGAACACATTAGAACACATTGGCTTCTGATAATGCTTGTTGTGTCATGCTACCTGAGTGAATTAACAACATTTTTTTTTCCCCCACCATTATTGCTATTTTACATGTTGTTTATCAGGTTTTACTTATACACCAAGTAAGACTTTGTTGACTTCTTTCTTTTCTAAAAATAAAATAAATACCTCTTGTAGTCCAAAGTTCCCAGCTGTGCAAAGGTAGTGAGATTATTTTATTCACAGAAATTAATTATTATGTTTAGATTTCTTACTGCAAAAATTACATTCTCTATAGCTAAGCAGAAACAGTCTTCACTGTATTTGTATTTAAAATGATGCCTTTTTCTTAACAAAGATGTTAATATATCAGACCCATACAAGTAATAAATGGCACTGATAAGAAGGAAAAATCACAAACAATATAGTTTTATTGTGGAACAAATTGAAGTTGTTATCCTTATAACTGTTTAAATAACACACATTGGGAGTACTGCTTTTTAATCTGTTTGTCGATTTTAGTGTTTGTTCTGTGCCCATCAGAACAGTGTAAAAAGTGTCTCCAGGGTACATAAGTGCCTAAAAGCATTTAAGATCCAAACTCAGGAAATGAAAGACCAACCCCCCCCACTGTGATGGAGCCACTTATTTCAGTATGATTTTCTCCAGAAACTACCTGCAATGTGAATAATAAGCCTATGGAAATCAAGGTATTGACACTTCTCAAATATGCTGCTGAAGAGATTTATTTCATCTTTTTAAAAGGGCCGGTGTGGTCTGACTGTTCCCTGGATCCGGCAGCCTGATGGAAGCAAGGCAGGGGCTCACACGGGGTGTGAGAGGAGGCAACAACCAGAAAGCAGTGTTGATCGATGGGGTGAATTCCAGTGCTAACATTTAACTTTTCACTCCATCTCTCCTAGAAGATTGGCTAATCCTGTATATTCTTAAACCTGAAGTATTTCTTACACAGGACAGAAGTACTATTTTCGAGGTGAGAAGCAATGGAAATTTCATCTGGTTGTTTTATTTTGCATGTATATTCAACCAATAGTAAATATAAGGTATTGACCATATAAAACAAATTTAATAAAACTCCTCCATCTTCTTTCATTACTACCAATAATTAACAACTTCCATCATCTAACAGTAGTCATTACCAAGTGATTAACACTACTGTCTGTTATAATGATATTTACTTAGTGTTGGTAAACGTTAATTTTCAAAAATTTTATTCAGTTGCATCTTAGATGAATCTGGCACAAAATACTGCAATAAATAAAAACTGAGCTTTCATAAACTGTGGATGTTGCATCCAAAACTTCTCATTATACCTGACAGTAACTTGGCATAACATAACCTAGGATGGCTTTATTGTAGCATTAGGCAAGCTCAGAAGTAGTTTGTGGCAGGATGGCTTTCAGGACCATTGTCTGAGTGAAATCAGAAAATATATGCATACTTCACAGGGGTGGGAAAAATAGAAAATAATAAAGACAGAGATCTTACTGTAAGATCAAAGTAGAAAAACATTACATATATGATATGTATTAAAAACCCACTTAGACTTAAGCACTTTTAAGTTATTCACTTTGGGATTATGCTTAGTTGTTATTTGTCATGATTAAAATGATTATTTAATACTATCTGTGAAAATATTGTTTTAAGAATATATAGTTCTTAAAAGCCTCTTCTCCTTTTTATGAAACACCTTGAATAATTTTCATATTTTTTAAAAAAAAGCTCCAAATATTAGGACATAATTTTATTTAGTCTTAGCACTTACCAGTTATAAAAATATTTATACAGACACTGCAATACAATCTCCTTATTGCATTTCATGTTTCTTGTGGAGGCCCTCTTTTGTTAATGTCTTCATCTCATTTCTGGGATGGCTGATACAATTGCTGTTCTCTGGACACTTTAATGCTGACCATACTTTTTGTTAGAGTTTAGCCAATCCATCTCACTACTTTGGGCACTCAAGCAGGAGGTGCTTGCAGTACACAAGCAACAGGAGAATATAGGCATGTGTTTATTTTAAAATGTAGACACATCATATCAGGAAGTCATGCACTCCAAAGTGCTTAATGACTGTGTACACTGGAACATCATGCTATGATTTATTATTGTGGTATGATTCAATGAGTTGCTTAATGACTTAGAGACAGGGGCTGCAGTCCTTAATCAAGAAACCTGTAATTTAATTAATTTAATTATTGGAAGTCTTACTAAGTGTTGAATCATAGCATTTTTATTTGGGAACGCGGGAAAGGGAAGTATTTCATTGTGTCCACTCTTTATACCCAGACAACAAAGGGGTAACTGAACTTGAATTCCTCTTGCAAACCTTCAACAAATAAACAAATTAAATTCCAGAAGGATTTTAGACATTATCTAAAAGGGGAAAGACAAAGTCATGGACTACAGAAAATAAGCTTAATTCTAGTCTCACGTGCACTGGATGAACTATACACCTCTGTTTTTTATGAAAACAAACGTTTATTTTTAACTATGAATTTTTGTCTTATAAAAAGCACAAAACAAATGATTGAAGGTTAGAGCATACAATTTACCTATTTCCTCTAAATATGAAATGAAAAAAATGATGAAAATGCAGGAAAGTCACTCCAAAATGGTGTTGTTAACAGAGCAACATTTCCCTCTAGTGGCCATCCAAAGGCAGTAGCTGTGGTGGTTCCTATTCCTACGGTTATACCCCAGAATAAAGAGCTAGGGTAACATTCAATTTTAGTAAAATGTGCACATAGTTTTCCATGCATGCCTACGTGCAGATAGTCTTGCTTACTTGCTTTTTGACCGCTTCTTCCCCGCGGGGAAGAGGCCACGAGCTGTGCTGAGGTCTTGTATTCATCCCATCCTGCCACCCTCAGCACCCATAAGCAGGACACCTCTGCAAACCCTCTGGGCCATTGCAGGAGATATGGGTGACAGCCAGCAAGGATGTGCTGCCCACGAGCATCCACTGAATCGCATGGAGGCTTGCTGCATTTGCACAGTAATGCCAGTCCCCTCTTTCTGCATAAATCCAGTCTATTTTTGATTCAAGGTTAATATATATATACATATATATGAAATCATAGACTGCTATTTCATTTATTTATTTGTTTGTTTAAATTCTGGCAGAGTTATTGAGGAGAAAATACACCACTTCGAAACTTTTATAAACAGAAATATCTATCACATTATAGATATGTCTAGATATAGATATGTCTCACTGATGAGACAGAGGTAGCTGAAAAACAAGATAGGCACCTTGAAGCCACAGGTCAGGCAGTGAAACCATCTCAGCCTCAGGCAGCTGTGGTAGAAATAGCAATAAACTATAATTGCGATGATCCCATATGGAACATTTTAGAGGTGTTAAATTCCTAATTAGAGATATTCAGTCTTTGTTCTGTGGTGCACAGATGTATGGCTGCTCAGAATAAAAATGAAGCTAGGTAATGTGGGCAGTTATGATATAAAGTAGAGTTGGTTGAAAACATTTACAAATACCAGACAGCTAGGTCAAGGAGGGGCTGTGCCAAAGTAGGAATTTTTTTTTTTTTTCATACTTCATACTTTCTTCCAGTCCTCCATTTGATTTAGACAACTCCCATATCTCAAGTCCTGTTTAGCATTCAGAATGGTCAGTTTTATCCATTTTGTTCACAATTTTGACTTCAGCTCAGAAATTTATGCAGAGAGATCATTTCTGAGATTTGTTGTTCCTGAAGGGTAGGAAATGGTTGGAGAGACAGTGAAAGAATGTTCATGTTAGCAAAGACACAGATAAATATCCACACATTCCTGTTTTGTTAGGGAAGGGATGAACAGTGAAGAGATTAAAGGAGCAGAAAACAGAGGAGGAGGAGAAGGAAGGAGATGAAAGGATGAAAGGATGGTGCAAAAAGGAGCAAAATGTCTCAAGCTTGGATATGTTCAACTTTATAATGAATCTTCAGTATCTGGCAAACATACTATGCTATAGTTTTAGAAAAGAATTTAAGACCTTTTCAGTCTCTCCAAAACTGATATGCAGACACACCTCCAGCTAGTAAGATATATTCAGCAGAAGTGAGCGAAGGCTGAGCACATACAACATGACATGATGAAAGGAAAAATGTCAAATACATTATATCAGGCATAGTTTTGCAAATATTTTTTCAGGCGTTTGTCTATTTATGAAGTAAGAGTTAGACAAGAATTAACAAGTTAGGCTACACTCCACCTCCTTGTTGTAGACCTTGGCACTGGGAATGATATGTCTGGTCATGAGACAATATCTCATTAAACTGAATCCTCCCTGGGAAGAAAATTGAGTTGCATTGCTTGAAAATTTGAAAATTAACCATGATGAATTACTTCTTAAATATCCGCAGTTCTCAGAGAGACAGGTCCAAGCCTCAAAAGCTGGTTCCAGATCCTGTCGGGGAGTTGGTGTAGCCAATTCCAGAGTTAAGCCAGGTGGGGCCTCTGTGAAGTTCTCCAGTGGATCTACACTTTACTGGAGTTCGTGTGGATTTTGATCCAAGGTTTTAAGTCAGGACATAAACATATAATCTATGTGCAGTCTGTCATGGGAGAGAGCAGATAACTGTATGATTTTTTGACTTAGTGATGCATGTTGACATTTTTATATGCTTTCTCTTAGCCACTGTAATTAAAAGCTACCTTCTGTTAAATGCTGCTATACACTTGTTTCATAGCCCATTGGCTGGTCTCAGGCTCCTAGACTGTTATTTCTCAGTCTATTCCTCTTACTCAAATATAAGACCCCATAAATCTGTCTTCTTTAATGTAGCCAGAACTTGTCGTGCTTAGAGCTGCATGCACTTTTCCATATTTCTGAACAGCACTGTGATGAGGCTGAGGTTATGAGATTAACTGCTCATCGTCTTGACAAGCACTGACGCAGGCTTGGCTTGCTCCTTGTGAGCACTGGAAAATCTTCTGTGTTTTTTGAGGGGCTTATCGTGGTAGCCTGCCATCAGTAAAGTGAGGATTCAGCTTGTAGACAGTGCCTATGGCACCAATTTTGTTAGTTCTCAGATTTATGTCTCAGTCTTTACTAGAAGTACTGGGAATTGATATTTTTTCTCTCTTTCTCTTTCTCTTTCTCTTTCTCTTTCTTCTCTTAATCTTTCTCTTTCTCTTTCCTTTTCTTTTTTCCTCTTGCATTTGAATCTTTTCATAACCCTTGAATCATTAAAAGGAGCTCACAGTGTGTCCTCAATTAAAGCCTGTTCAACAAAGACTGGGTATACTGAAACATCTAAAGAATATAGCAGTAATTTTTCAAATTGTTGGAATTATAACCATAATTGCGCAGTTTAAGATGAATATTAGGAATACATATCTCATAAATTGAAAGGTGTGTGTTAAATTTATGTTGTCTGCTTATTGTCTACAATGGAAGAACCCTTTCTGGATTTTTCTCCCCTTTGCTCACTGATTTACTTTTTTACAGATTCTCCACATCAATTCCTCCACATACAATAAGTTCTCTTGTAAGTTGTTCTTCAGAAGCTCTGTTCCCTTTCAGATCTGCAAGACCAAAGATGATACCATGTATATCTAATGCTGGAAAAACAAAGGGAAAGAATGTCGAAATGTGTGACCATCTGGCTGCTTGTCCACTTGAGCACAGGCTATAAGGGTCACTGAGACCCCTCGGAGTGCTATTGATACCGGACTCTGACAGGAAGCACTTTATCTGGTCCCCACAGGATAGAGACAAATGCACTCAGAGGTGCGTTACATCTTCAAATGCTGGAGCTGGTGACAAACCAAAGGAAACTTCTAGACATTTCCAAATGCTCTTCTCCTATGCTGAATGGTTCCCATCCCGTCCTGGTAATATGTGGCTTGGGGAATTAAGCCTCTCAGAGGCTTTCTTCTTGCTTCACTAACATCCCTGTTAGTGTAAAACACAGGCTAAAAGTATCACTTGGGGGAAAAAGTCATTAAAAATGCTGAAGTCAGGATGAAGTAAAAAGTACAAAAAATGTGAGCAGTGCAGGGACAACCTGACTGCAGGGAAAGGTTGGAGGAGGAAGGAAAGGGCAGTGCAGCCATGTGGGTACAAACCTCACACTTGACATGGACCATCAGCACTATTATTTGTGCTTAACAGAGCTGCAGTGGTAGTTTAAAGATCCTTACCCTCCTGCTACAGAAACAATTCCCAAACAAAGGACAAGATGATAATCTCTTAGGAGGGCAGAGATAAAACATTTGGGATTACACAACTCTTTCAACTCCATTCCTGTGCTTCAGCTGAGTGCCAGGGAAGCCATTACAGAAATAGGAGAACAGGAGATGCTATAGTATGAAATGTTATTTGATTACATTTGTATTATAATGCATAAATGTATTTATGAGCATGATGACACATGCAATCATGCAAATCAGCACAATTTTAAAATCTGAACCCAGATTTGCTTTTCCGTCTTGCAGCTCTCTCAAACCTGGAAGAAAGTTTTGGGCAGAGGGAACCTGCTTATTACTTTCCAAGACACAATCTAAAGCACAAGAGTTTCTTGCACCTGTAAGAAAGTAAAGGTTTCTCAGAGGCTTTCCCTGTTTTATGCTGTTATTCTGTCATAACTGTGAACTCGCATAGACCTCATATAGGAGGTCAACAGACCTTCAGCAGTTTTATGCATATACCACCAGTAAATGAGATATTGGTATCCAACCTGCCACTTATGGTCTATAAATAATGCACATGTTCATAAAGCCACAAGGGAAATGCCATATGCACATAATAGTTTGAAGAGACAAAGATGCCAAGACAAAAGTCTTTTCTTTATTGGCGGGTAGTTTCTTTGGCTTTGCTTTTAATGCTGGTCCTTCCCAAATGCAGTCTTTGTGAGCCTTTTTAGTCTTTCTCTTCTGTCCCTGCCTGTGCCTCAAAATACTTTGTGCTCTTTTTCTCTTTTCTGATTCTGTACCATTTTTATATATTCTTACTACATATACATATTGTTTATATAAACACACACATATACAAATGTACAATTGGAGGTTATTGTGAAAAATGTGAAGAAAATGATTGTGTGGTATTTCTTTTTATTACTGTGTGACATTGCATTTAATGGCAAGTCCTTGAAGTGGAGATATTTTAAATGTATAATTCTTATCTTTTTAAGCATGACTATTGTGAAGGATCATTAGAGAAGGGACAAATGAAGGTAAACTCCTCTCAGACATGGCAGGATTTTGAACTTTTTTTTTTTTTTTAATCTTCCTAGATGAATCCCATTGCAACATTGGGCAAAAGAGAAAACCCACAGTAATACTTCATCTTCTACAGAGTCTTGTGAGATAGGTTTGCCAACATTTCATACAGATTGAAGATTTCACGTAGACTCAAGGAGGAACATGCTGAAGCTGAACAGAGCATTAACATTCTATAGAGGGGTCAAAGGTAAAGCACACCCCAGATTTTAGAATTTGTATATTAAAAAACTGAATAGGTATATTGGTTTTATAATTTTATAGGTGCCCAACCATTATCATGGTTTGCACAGGACTTTAAGCTGGATTGCTTGAGGCAAGCAAACTGAGTTCTGCAATACTAACTTAAGTCCTGTCTGGAGGTTTACCCTAAGCAGCTGGAGCAAGGATGGTAAAGTGCATAGCATGAGCTGTGCAAAAGTGACTGCCAGGTGAGGCTGTATGACTAAAACGGTAATGGGACAGAGCTGCCACAAAGAATAGCCCTGGGTAAACAGTCGTGGAGCTGCACGTACTGAAATGGAGCTGTGAATTCCTGAGTTGGTGGAGTGATGACCTGGACATCCCATCAAAACCAGTGATCCTCCACATCAGGTGGGAGGCACTGGAGGAGCCCAGTCATCTCCTACCTGTGCAGAAGCTCCCTTGTCCCTCAGTTGTGAAGGGTAGGTGATTTCTGCCTTGTGGCACTCAGCTGTATGATGACTTTAGTGTGTGGCACATAAGATCAGGAAGCTTTAACACCCTTGATCTAGAATAGAAAGCAAAGCAAGGAAAAAGACTATGAATTTAAAATGAAAGAACTAATGCAGGTAAACTTGATATCCTTATTCTTTATGATGTAACAATCAGCCAGTAGATAAAGAGATTTAGCAGAGAGCCCAGATAGATGGTGACTGACACCAAAGTGTGCTGCATAGGAAAGTAGTTTAGAATAACTGTGTAAAAATAGAAAAGGAAAAATATAGACTGCATAGTGGAAGAGCCACCCTCATTTCAATATGTACATAGTTTTGGAAATTCTGGAAGCAAAATGCAATGTAAAATTGCAAGTTCTGCAGTTGTTTTCAAAATGTAAATAGAGAAAGGTACATCAGCAATGAGTTAAGATAAATTCATGTGAAGATTTTTTCACTGTATATTTTTTCTAACTAATACACGGAGTCACCTCCAAAAAATTAGTTTTTACATGAAAGGTCGTATCTACCAAGTGTTTTAAGATCTTTTTGCCACTCTTATTTTTAAACCACTGAGCTTCCATTAGTGACAATAGGAACAAAAGTTTTTGTTTGTTTTGTTTTTTAATTTTCTTCTGGCCTTAGTGTTAATGCCATTTGACAAAGGTAGTCCATTTTCAATTGTATTACATACTAAATTCATCTGAATGCTCTAAAATGTCATTTTTCTCATGTAAATTCATGTATGGGCTTATAGTTGAAATGTAATTCTAACAGTTTAGTTGTGGGAAGCAACTTTTCACCCATAAACAAATGTGTAGCAACTTTTCAAGCATTAATTTTATCCTGAATGATACGTCTAAGGCCTAAGCATACAAGCCAGTAATTCTGCATACAAAATATATAGCTGCAGTTACAGTTGCACTTTTTAAAATTTATTGTCCATGTAATTGCACAATTATTACAGTAAATCACATATGTTCAGTGTTACAGAATGTCTTGAGCTGCTCTCCCTGGCCTTTCACCATTAAGTATCAAAATAGATATCTGGAAATGAATATGCAAAAGAACTTAGAGTATAAATTGAACAAATGTACCAGAGTTCTTTTATTTGACTAAAAAATTGTTGGGGGAGGAGAGAAAAAAAAAAAAAGCATATAAGAACAATGTTGCTTCTGTGGTAAGTTATATTCTGTTCACATTGCTGTACATCACTACCCATATCCCAGCCAGCCTAGTGATTTGTTGAGACAAACTTCTCTGGCGTAGGGGATCCTAGATCCCAATCATCTCTTGTTAAAAAGGCATAAAAAGAAGATTAGCATACAGCCAGCAGGGCTCGTGCGGTGGATTCTCTTGGCTCATCTTGAAGTGCTCCAGTGAGGTCTGGCTTGTTTTGCACTGTTCAGGATCATTTCTTTTGCCACTCATGGAAGTCTCAATGATTTAAAAATAATAATAGCACAAATAGAACACATGACCTCTAACCCATTCCTCTTTGATTAAGTCTCATTTTATAACAAAACTATGACTAATGTCTCTTCCTTTGCCTTCAATAAACTATCATATAATCTGTCTATTATTCTTAATATCCTCTTGCCCCAATAAGACATTTGTGTTTTGTTTGGATTCCCCTGAATGGGGTGAATATTATATCTATAACCTACTGGAAAGCATTTCTTCTTAGACATATTGGCAGGGCTAATTTTGTTTTTACAGGTGTTTGTACTTGGAAAGGGGTTAGCCACAGTCTTGAAGGCTCTACCGCACTGGTACATCACAGGAGCACAGTGTGCTGTGGGTCCTTGAGCTGTTAACGGGAGGCAGGGAGGGAAGGTTAAATTAATCATTTATGCTTTATTTATACTTTCTCTTACTTGTGGAGTTGGACAAGCGGATGCCAGTTTTCCTCAACTAAGGGCTGTCTGTATGACATGATGTTTGATATCTTGCAAGGCATAATTTATGCAATTTATATTATATTATAAATCAAAAAGAAGGAAATATATAGGAATTGCTGTAGTGCTGCACTTTTTTTTTCTCTTTTTTTTTTTTTTTTTTTTTTTTTTTCTGTCAGCTGGACAAGCTAACTTAATCCCCAAAACTTGTCCTGAGAAAATTTGCTTTAAATTAAATAGAAACATCAGCTCAAATACTGTTGCTCTTCTTATTGTTGCTAAGATTTCTCTTTTCATTGTGTTTTGAAAACTCAGTCATGACTCAATTTAGTTGTTTTCTTGCGGAATGAACAGAGAAAGTTCCTTCTGGAATGGGTGATATCAAACTACTTGATCCAAGCTAGCAAGCAAGATTAGACAGAATTTGCTGCTTATTTTATTCATTTATTTTGGGGTTTTAAAATGTAACTCCAAAATTCAGATTAATGTAGTTTAAAGAAATTGTCCAGATTAAGCAATTTTTTATTTTTTTTTAAAGAGCCATGAACTTCAAGAATATGCTTAAATTCCATTAAAGGAAATAGACTCAATGCTTTGCTGAACTGGAAAGGAATTAAACACATGATTAAGTGTTTGCCTGCACTGTGGTCCCAGGATGATATCACCTCCTGAAAACTCTGTGCTGAGGTTAAGTGAGCTCACCAAACATATCATGTCAATTCATGAAACACTACTGGATGAGCAAAGTATCAGTCAGCCTTCCTCAGCCAAACTGAGGAAGCAACTGCACAAGAAATGCTTACATGGAGCAGAAGGAGAGCAGAGACAAGTTGAGGTACTAATGGCCTCAGCTTCAACATTAGTTTCAGAAGAGAACTATTTGTATATCTGCTGTTAAATAACATTTTTCTCACCAGAGACTTTCCAGTAGGAAATTTACAGGGACTTGTTTTGTCTTTTACTGATGACAGTGCAGACAACCATTGGGATGTAGCAGGCAGGATAAGTCCTCTCACTGAAGATGACAATTTAAGAAGTCTTCTTTCTGATCTCAGAGAAGGCCAGTGCAAAGCAAGAATGACTGCCTTGTAGTGTAACAACACTAAAAAACTAATGATATCAAAGCCAACAGAACTGAGTTTGGGTCCCAAAACAGCTGTAGATGTTGAATTACTGTGGTTCCTGTTTTTGCCTGGCAGTAGTGCTTTGAACAATGTAGAAACTACACGTGCTTTTTAGTAAAATCATTGTTGTGGCAGGAGTATTGTTCATTATCATTACTCCATTCCTTTTTGGGAGATTTGCTCTTTCCTTTGACACAACTAGTAGCTATTTCAGACATCAAAATTGACATGACGTTAGATTTCTATATCAATTCTCTTATTCCTTGGGAAGACACAACAATAGAAAATCTTCACTTGTAGTGAGTGATTGTATATTGGAGCACAATAGCCTACTGCATTTGCATTCATAGTGACTATGCTTTTAATCTAAAACTGAATTTTTGCATGTACTCAGAAGCTGGTAAATGCTGAAGTAGCCGTGTATATATTAGTGTGACTTTACTTGCAAAAATATTATACGAGGTGCTGACGCACTGCACCTAAAAAGCATTTGATAGACAAATGAGAAGTTTGCAGAATTTCATGGAGATTCAGATGGAAGGCTTCTGGACTCCTCTTTTCTCTGATGGAAGTAGAAGAGTTTAGTCTTTGGGAACCTGGGCCAGGCATTGCTATGGATTTCTAGGAGGATAAACTTGCAGGCTTTGTTTTATGGGAGTACAGGCTAAATGTAATACTTACAAAATAATTTAACAAAAGGAGGGGTAGGCAACTCACAGGAATATGTAGTTAGGGTATAGAAGATGTGGTGAATGTATCTGCAGAAGTCAAACAGGGTACACTGCTTTGAAAGGCAGCTTTTCTAGGCTTCTTAACTATATCTGATCTATTGGTCTCTGAAACTCTCAATGGCAGATACCTCTGAGAGATTATATACTTTAAGAGTATTGTCAGCTGCCTGCAGAACAATATACAAACAAAAGCAAATACGGATTTGTTCTGAGAAATCAATTCTCAGAAACTCATTTCTTACTTATTCTGAGTCAGCTCAAGCTTAAGGAAACGTGAAGAGACTGTCACCAAATATGGTTCTACATGACTTTACTAAGAAAGAGAAATGAACAATGCTAACAGATTTAAGTTTGCCATCCAGAACAATTTCTTATTGGTGCTAATATAAACTCATGGAATAACACTTCAAGGAAAAAAAAAATCTACCAGAATTTCAAACTTTTAAATAAGTGTAAATTAAAGGAATTGAGAAACTCTTCTAAGGTGTCTTTTCACTTTGCTTTGGACAGTGACATTTTATTTTACTTCAGGTTGTTAAAGATAGTGGTTTGGGTACACATTACCAACCAATATGATGAATTTGAGGGATACAGCTGGGAAGCAATACTTTATATTTATAATCACACCTCTTACACTCTTTCCTCATTTCTTTGCTGCTAGCCATGGTTAGAAGTAGAGTACTGCAAAGTGTGTTTTGAAATAGCTGTATTCATCCTCTTACCCAAAAGCACATTTTTTCTAGATGAGAAACCCAGTGCTTAATGATCTCTTTTAATTTCCTTTCAACACACGTAAGTAAAACCTCTCTCAAAATGTCCAAATTTACAGCAACTGCAGTTAAAATATTTCTACATAACTCCCTGCCTGCAGATTTCTTCTGCTGATACTCTACTGCTAAAGGATAAGGCTGCCCAGTGTTTTCTTAAAGAAGTTATACAAGAAATCTCAGTCCCTCTTAAGGCTATTTAATCCTCATACTTGTTGGGCTTTTTTTTAGCTAATCTGAAATGCAGCACCAGAATTTCAGTTCTGGTGAAACTGGTGCAACTGTTATGCATATCTCCACCACCATCATCTTACTCATGCCCTTGCACATACTGTAAAGTCATGGATACACAAAGCTGAAAAATCATGGACTACAAAAGTCGTAGCTATTTTAAAAGCAAACAAACAAGGAGATCAGGAACCCAGGGCTCCAGTAACATCTGCAACACACATGCGGCCTTATTTTTATTCATCTCTGTTGACCCTACTTCCTGGATGCTCATCTGCAACACCATTCCTGTTCCTCTGCTGTCACAGGGTGGTCAGAGATATCATGAGTACCTTGCCATCTAACCTGCACATGTAAAATGTGCATTTAAGGTTTTGTGCTGTGGCACAAGTCATCAGCCACATGCCTTGAACTGCCTTTGGTTTTGTTTTTTATCTTGCGTATCCTAACCACGTAACAAAGTGACAGAGCGTCCCAGGTATGGATGCTGTTTTGTTTGCAAAATCAAGCTCTTCAATATGCAGGAAGCTTTGACTGCTTTGTGTATCAATCCCTTCCAGTGAACATAGAGAGATTCCATGGAGAAGCAGTCTGTGTTCATGTATTGATAGATAGGGCAACTGTAAGCTGGCATTTCCTGACTTTCAAGTACTTACATTCTCCAACTGAAATAATACTGCTTGGTGGGTGTTTGGGACCGTTCTTTCTTTCTTGCTTGCTTGCTTGCTTGCTTGCTTGCTTTCTCTCTTTCTCTCTTTCCCTCTTTCTCTCTTTCTCTTTCTTTTCTCTTTCTTTCCTTTTTTTTTCCCCATGAATATCTTTTTTTTTTTCTTTTTCTTTTTAATAGAAGAAAACTCAGAGCTGCAGCTATAACGTGACCTTGAGCTGCAACACAGATTTCTGCCATTTACACTACAAAGCATATTATTACATCAGCTGGCAACAGATGGTCATTATCCTTAAAGTGGAAATGATCTGTTGGGGGTAGGTACAGTTTGAAAGTGTGATAGCAATGCTTTTCTTCCTTCTTTCTTCCTTCCTTCCTTCCTTCCTTCCTTCCTTCCTTCCTTCCTTCCTTCCTTCCTTCCTTCCTTCCTTCCTTCCTTCCTTCCTTCCTTCCTTTCTTTCTTTCTTTCTTTCTTTCTTTCTTTCTTTCTTCCTTCCTTCCTTCCTTCCTTCCTTCCTTCCTTCCTTCCTTCCTTCCTTCCTTTCTTCCTTTCTTCCTTTCTTCCTTCCTTCTTCCTTCCTTCCTTCCTTCCTTCCTTTCTTCCTTCCTTTCTTCCTTTCTTTCTTCTTTTCTTTCCTTCCTTCCTTCCTTCCTTCCTTCCTTCCTTCCTTCCTTCCTTCCTTCCTTCCTTCCTTCCTTCCTTCCTTCCTTCCTTCCTTCCTTCCTTCCTTCCCCCCTCTCTCTCTCTCTCTTTCTCTCTCTCTTCCTCTCTTTTTTCCTGAAGACCCCAAATTAAAGCAGGAAAATGCTTTTCAGAAATGTATTTCAGAAATACTCTTTCACCACAGTCAGGACTAAGCTGAATTTTCTCTGGTAAAGAGAAGTTTAATTTAAAAGTTTAATTTAACTTGCTTCTCTCTGACAAGTATCAAGAAGAAAAGGTGCTGATACCTCTTGAAAAACATTGGCAAGTATTTGACTTAATGGAAAGTATCGAGTAAGCTAAAAGTTGAGGTTGTTATCAGTTGTTTTGTAATAATCACTGACAAGAATTATTCTCTTGAGACCTACTTGCTCAAGAAGAATGACCAAGACCGAAATGATGGATGCACAGTGAAACTCCTACATCCAGATAATGAGAAATGAGAGTGCACTATGTAAAAGAGATAGGTGAAATACCAAAATAAAAAGCTTTGCAAAAAAAGTAATGTTTTCCTATGAGCTCGTGAGCTCTGTGAAAATCACAAAGGAGTGAAAATAATTGCAATCTAGAAATAATGAAGCAACTTTCTCAAGCTTACAGGCTTCCTTTGATGTCATGAGTTACAGGAAAACAATAGAGCAGCCCCTGCATGAGAAGAGATGGTGTTCCTCTTTATCCCACTGAACAGTTAGCATTTTTCCCACTGATTATTATTGTGAATATTCACTTTAGCACCAGTTACATGTTTGACCCTGCATACAGTGCAAGAATAAAATATAAAGCCTATATAGCTTACATTTGAAAATTATACTGTGGGAACCAGAGATGGGGAGACAGTATGGAATTATTTGAAGTTGTAACTAAATCTTGGGGGCTTTTTATTGGAGACAAAACATGCTGTTGTATGTTTTTCAGGCAGGTCTGAACATGGGATAAGTCTGTTATAACCTCAGTTCTTGTTGTTACTTGATGTAGTTCACTTCTTGCTATTTCCAGAGTCTCACATGAAATGCAAAATAGAATAGCAGTATAGTGTAATTGCTCCACAGTATAATACATTGTTTATAATAAAGTCCCAGACTCCTCCTTTTAAAAACAACACTCAGCTTAGGGGGTCTAACAAATCAGAAATTAATTTAGTGTCCTCTCAAAATTTAAACAATATCCACTGCCCTCAATGCTGGCTCCTCAGCTGGGTATGGTAGAACAAAGCTGGGTCTGCACTCTCCGGAGTAAGGCCTCCTCTTGTCATGGTGGAAGTTATAGCCACAGTGTGATTTTGCAGTACTTATAAAGGCCCATGTGCTGGCCAAAACAAACCCTCTAAATGAGAATGAGAATTAGCCTTTCAATGCGTAAAAATTGTGATCCATTATGTTTTAAGCCAAGATATGAAAAAGATGCTTGGCCAGAAACTGTGCAGTCAAGAATCTGTCAGCATTTCCATTGGGAAGTCCTATTATTGATCTTTAAATGAAAATTAAGCACTTCAGTGAAAAAGTAGCTGGTGCATGTGTTCAACAGCTAGTTTTACAACCCAGTGTACAGTATGAACCATTTTCATTTCAGGCTATTAGGACATGTTGTAGCCTTGTTCTTTATTAAACAACTGCATCTCCTCACTGCAGGAGCAGAAAAAAATGAAAAACAAAAACATGAAAACACATGAAACTGTAAGAAAATGTATGAACCCCTGAAAAACATGAAAAGAATATGGTGTGTTTTCCACCTGCAATGAAACTATTTCCAATTATGGTAATAATAATTGCCAAGGGTAATGTTTTTAACCTGAAGGCGGGTGGATTTAGATTGGATATAAAGAAGAAGTTCTTTACTATGAGGGTGGTGAGGCACTGGAACAGGTTGCCCAGAGAAGCTGTCAATGTCCCATCCCTGGAGGTGCTCAAGGCCAGGTTGGATGGGCTTTGAGCAACCTGGTCTGGTGGGAGGTGTCCCTGCCTATGGCAGGGGGTGGGGGTGGGTTAGAAATGGATGATATTTGAGGTCCTTTCCAACCCAAACCATTTTATGATCTGTGATACTATGGTGTTACATCAATTTAAAATAAATTGCTTCTATTTGAATCCCTGAATACCAGATCTTGCACTAAAGTTGTGATTTATTTTTTTTTTAATTTTCTTCTTTTCTTTTAATAACAACACTAGAAATGGTGGGTGATTTTCTGTGAAATGTGCTGTTCCAGAAGAAAGAGAAGAAAAAAAAGGAACAAACAAAAAACAAACAACAGAACAATAAATGTGGAAATGAAGAAGACTGTTTCTGGTGATATGGGGAACCTCTGTGGGATAAGGATGGAAGGCACACAACCTCTGTATGCTGTGTGGTGGAGTCCAGCTCCAGACATGGACATGGGAGCCACAAATGAAATGTCAATCAAGTGAAACACTGGAAGGGTGAAAGCTGCCAAATGGTCTTTGGGTCTTGTCCTAGCAGAGTGCTGCATATAAGCCTGGGGAAGGCAATCGTGCCTAAGACTTGTGGCTACACTGTTCCTTGGGTTGTGGAAGTGGTGGGATTTCTCTGCTCACACAGAGGAGGTGTGGGTCCTTCTGTAGAAGTCGCTGGGAAGGATGATGACTCCAGGTTGCAGGCCTCCTCACCTGCTCTCCACTCATGCATTAGAGCTTTAGTCATTATTTGGAAGAAGAGTAGATATATGTTATTGTAGACTGATGCCTTAGAGCAGGATTTGAAAGCAAAGAAGAATTACTTAAGAAAATGTATATCACCTTGGGTAGAATCAGCCCCTTCATTTGCAGCCAGGTTCAAAAATCTTTCAGCTAAAGACTGATTCAGATTGGCATCAGAGGAATTGAAAATTAATTTTGTCCACAGTGAGAAACTGTAGAACTAGTGGGAAGAAAACCAGTGAAGTTGTTTTCCGAGTGGCCTTAGGGAAAACAGTGGGAAGTTGCTGGTGAGTGGAGCTTTTCAAGAATCAAAAGGACACTTCAAATCCCTAATTAACTTTAAAGTGAATATTCCTGCCAGTGCCACAGTTTCCTTCAAAAATAAAATAAAATAAAATGATCCAAACACTTTGTCAGGTACTTGCCATTGATTTTGTTAGGACAGAGAAAATTTAAAGCAGGGACAGATGTGCTTCAGGGAGTTTTTACATCAGGCACACTTTTAATTAGTTGATGGTGATTATTATTTACTTCCTGGGAATAAGAAGTGTATATAGAGTCTAATTTCTGCCTGTAATGGGTACAGTGGTCCTTTACAGACTGGCCCATGGTCAGTTTTTTCATGCTCTTAGGCTGAGGCTCAATCTCAGCTCAAAAAATTGCCACTGGTACTTGAAGACACCAGAGCAAGGAATGCTTGGAAATACATTCTCTTCTCTCCTTTCTTCACCTCCCAGCAAAGGAAGTGAGGATGTAGTGAAATATATCCAAAAGACACTGTATATAAGAATTTAAAGGTCACGAGCAATCTGCAGATCTCTGCAACCTCCTTAGCTATGTTAAGCAGTAATTTCCCATGCCATCCTAATTTTTTGGTTGGATGTGTTCATTGTATGCTAATCTCATATTACACCACAGGATATTTCTGTGCTATCAGTGGCAGAAGAAGATGTCAACATGTCTCCTCTAATGTGTCTCGCTGAAAGCAGGTCCAGTTTGTGCCCAGATATGAAACCAAAGTTTCCTACATAGCAGGACTTACTAGGAAGAAGCAATAATACACATGTGACTCTTGAAAATAAGAGACTCTTCTTGTGCTGCTAATGGTTTTTTAAACTATTTTTGCTGCATGCAGGCATTACAGTCATTCAGCTTTAAATGTGAGGGATGGACAAATTTTGAAAGGTTAAAACGGTGTAGTTAGAGGCTGTTTCCTGGGCAGCAGGAAAAAAGATTATATTTTGGAAAACATCTTATTTAGATGTGAAAAGCTGAGATTTCTAATACTGTTTTGAAAAGTGTTATTGTCACAGCTATACCATTTCAGTGCATCTGCCATTTTGGAAATCTTAGCTCAACTTCTCCAAAATATTCAAGTCGGAGTTGAAATTCCAGCCAAATTTAGCAGTAATCCTCAAAAAATACTTGACTTCAGTCACAATAAAAATGTACACCTGGAATCAGAGTAAATCCTCAAAGTAGGCTATGGCTCCATGGACCTGTATGTGTGCACCTGGGGGCTAGATGAATGTGCTTGCTCTTAAATAGCTCTTGCTAATTACAGAAGCCCTGAACTGAAAGTACTGGACTCTAGGGCTATCAATTGCCCATGATACATTATCAAATTAATGACACACAATTAATGATGGTGGGAGAAAGCTGCTTCAAGTATCCCTAGTGGGAATTCTGATAGACTGTAAGGATCTGACAGATATAAATTAACTTTAATAAAAGTCACAACAGGAGATCTGAGACCTTAATCACCAACATGCCAATACTCAGTGAGCTTGAAAGATTTGGGTCTGAATGCCAGTATTATTGGTGTTTCTATTTTTAAAAATATATATAAAAAAAGTGAAAACCATTAAAAACAAGGCAGAGTTTATGGGAAAAGGAATAGAGGAATAGAGGTGAGAATTAATTCTATCACATATGTTTTTGCATTTATGCACTTTTTTTTGAATAAATATCTGAAGAAAAACTTGACCTACCGTGACCACTTTTAAAAGACTTTATTAGCCTGTTTCTTCTATTTGAGCCTCACTGTTCAGTTTCTTATCCCTCACTAACCTATCATATTCTGTCAATTCTATCAGATATGCCAAACAAACAGCTTCTGGCACGTTTATAGTTTGTTCCAATATTTCTGAGCTTAGTTTTGAGTATGTCCAATTAACTTGTATTGAATAGTTTCACAGAATCATAGAATGTTTTGAGTTGAAAGGAACCATTAAACAACATCTCATTCCAACCCTCCTTGCCAAGGGAAAGAACACCTTCCACAAGATCAGGTTCAAGATCCAACCTGGCATTGAACACTTCCAGTAATATTTTTATTTATTTTTCTCCTATTACCTGTTTGTCTGTTCTCAGGTTGTGTCCCTGGCATAGTAACGGCAGAATTCCTCAGGTGTCTGCGAAGTACCTGCTACAAATCCATTCCTAAAAATATGTTCTTCTTAAGTAGGGAAGTCAGGAATCTGTTATAAAAAACACCACATGCAAGGGTTAAAACAGTTGTTCTGTACTGCATCAGCAAGCACACTAAATGCATCAAATGTGCATCCAACTTCCCAGGGAAGGGCTTTGACCAAAGATTTAGAAAGCTTCCTTCCTTCCTTCCTTCCTTCCTTCCTTCCTTCCTTCCTTCCTTCCTTCCTTCCTTCCTTCCTTCCTTCCTTCCTTCCTTCCTTCCCTTCCTTCCTTCCTTCCTTCCTTCCTTCCTTCCTTCCTTCCTTCCTTCCTTCCTTCCTTCCTTCCTTCCTTCCTTCCTTCCTTCCTTCCTTCCTTCCTTCCTTCCTTCCTTCCTTCTCCCTCCCTCCCTCCCTCCCTCCCTCCCTCCCTCCCTCCTTCCTTCCTTCCTTCCTTCCTTCCTTCCTTCCTTCCTTCCTTCCTTCCTTCCTTCCTTCCTTCCTATTATTTTTAAAATTTCTGAATTGTAGAATCAGAATCTCTGAGTTACTTTAACTCTGGTTTTACAGGATGCCATATTGCTATGAAATCTGTCTCTGTGGTTGGTTGTTTCCCAAATCCTTAGCCCTGGAAGTATAAGAAATGTTATCTTAGTGCTGATGTCTAGTATTGTGGGATCCTGGCTCTACAATAGATTATTTTTTTTCAGTTAACAAAAACACATAGAAATAACACTGAGGTCTACATTTTATAATAAATACATTTCTTTTAGAACTAATTACCTTCAAAAGTACTTATAGAACTGTAACATGTTCAGAAAGACTTGGGAAAATATGAAGGCACAAAAGATGGTGGTGACAGTCACTCAGTGCTCTGACTTGCTTCTGCATCAATAGTCCCTGCAAAAAAGACATAAAAGACAATAATGAATATAGAAACTATGATTTAACAACAAACTTCAGACATTTTTCTGTTTCGTTTTTTGCAATCTATACATGCAATTATGCAACTATTCCATAGTCAGTCAAAAGGTTTGTGTACACAATTCATATTAGTTATTTATCATAGGTATATGAACATGTTTGAAAGGGTACAAAGGTACTACTGAAGTAATCTGGAGATAGAAAAGAATGCAGACAAATATTAACATCAGTACTCATTACAAAGCATGTTCATTGTTTAACAATTGACAGTGTGAAATCCTTTTGCATTCACTAAGCTCTCTCTGAACATCTTATAAAAGTTTCCATTCAAAAAGGCTTTAAATTGCCTGTAGCTCATGTTGCAAAGCATGAGCTAATGAAGTTTTCTTTCTGGAGTTGTCTTTGCGCTATGAGTGCAGATTTTGGATTGGATTTTTCTTATCCTAGGTAGAATTTTGCATTACTACATCCATGCCACTTATTTAAAGGCTTAAACACATCTATGAGATATTGTATTAAAGAGACAAAGATATTTTTGTTTTTCCTAGGCAGCTCCATGATTTTCTTGATGAAGAGAAAAGTAAATCTGTATGTCATCAACCCAGAATAGCAATTTAATGAATTGCTTTCCCCAGAGGCAAGGTGCGCACGCTAAAAAATATACAAAGTACCAACCAACCTAGTTCAGGTCCCTCTGGGGCTTCACAAAGTGTAAAGTGTAAAAGCAAAGCAAGGACCCTGCTTGTATCAAAAAGGGTCTTGAAAAAAAATACCAATTTTTAAAAAGGCTTACAAGAGAGAAATTCATCTCTTCCTTTGTTTATACATGCCTCTTCCCCCCCAGCAGTTTTATTCTGAGAGCAGGTTATACTTGTTATTGACAATGAGATAGATACTCTTTTAGGCTTTTCTTCAGAGGAGCACTGAAAATCAGCCACTGAGATGTTTATTTGAGAGCTGAGGCTGGGGCAGAGAAAATAAACACTGTCAATATGTTTGGTGTTAAGGTGAATGGCATCAGGTCCTCCCAGTTTGACTTGTAAAGTCTCAGCCACTATGTTGCTGTGCGCTGATGTTTTAGTAGGCCATAGACTGGCCTCTAAAAGGAAGGGAAAAGTACATGATGTTTGTACAGCTGAAAACAAGATGAAAAACCGCAGGCCCCCTCTCACACTCCATTAGACCCTAAAGTCCATGGAGTACTGCACTCAACACATAAACACTCAGTTTGTGGAAAACTTTCTCAATGTGTGAAAGCAGGGAACAAAGCCTGGAGTCAGAACAATGAACATCTATGTATGGAGCGAACCGTCGGCACAAAATGCGATGGTGATACTCAGTTAAACAAATGGCCAATGCAGAAGCACATTAATCACATTAATAACTCCCAGTAAGAATGCTTGGGAATGCATTTTGATATTCAGAGAGGATTATGATGCACACACTCTGCAGATGATTCACTTTTTGTGAATGGAAATAAGAAATAATGCCTCTGTACATACTCTGGCAGAGACCTTGGCATAGAAAATGACAACAAAGCTTGGCTCTACATGCACTTTACTGGTAACTCTTCCAGTGCGAGATTTTGTAGGAGTATAGTGAGAAAATAAATAAATAAGTATACAGTCTTGATATACAGTGGTGTATTTTGGAGCTCTGATCTAGGCTTTCTTCACTCTACTACCATGTGGAATAACAAGATAGCATTGTCCTGCATCATTACTTTTCAATAGGAAACATAGAACATAGGGAAAATGGCTAACAGGAAGATTACATTCTGGTGTAAAACTCCTCCTGTTTTGTAAAGAGCAGCCAGAATGTTTGCTATCTTGCTTACTGAACTCTCTGGGGATATCTAGTTACAAGTTTCCAGAACAGGTTGTGAGTCAGATGTGCAATCAAAATCACGACATTAAAAATTACACTGTACAAAGCCTTGACCTTAGGACTAAGAGGAGGGTGACAGATGCACTGTTTTTAGTGTTTGCAGCTGGATGAACATTCTGAACAAAATAACTTTTCCTCATGGATTTAAGAAAAGATTTAAAATCTTATTGCGATTCAAGCATCAGCATTGTTTAAATACTGTAATGGTCAGCTTTCCCGAGCACTGAATGGCTGCAAACAAGTAAGATCTTATTCTCCCAGCTAGCAAATTTATTTAGATAAGGAAGATCAGCTGTTTAACTTGAATGGTTAGACTGTGTCAGCGGACAATTTCATAATGTATGGCCTCTTGTTCAATTACAGCACTTTGCTGCTACTCTCCCACCCTTTAATCTGGGTGTATGAGCTAGAGCTGCAGCAAAGGCAGGGTGAAAGGGGCATGACAAAAGGGAGAAAATATGCCTAAGCCCCACCAGCTGCTGTGAAGAAAGGGGCTGAAGGTTAACAGGAGTAGACAGGGCAGGAAGCAGCCACAGTTGGAAGGAATCTGAGAAAGAGATCCAAGGAAGAGATCACTTTGGGTTTCAGAATGCCTCTCTATTATCCCATGGGGCTCCATTAATAACAGCATGGCCTCTGATCAGTTTGATTAAAATTGATACAGAGACTGATAATTCTTTGCATAGTTTGTTGATATCTTGAACCAGATTTTCAGTGCTGTATAGCTTTGATCCTGTTATTAAACAGGGTAATTTCATGAATGGTTTAAGGTTTGGTCTTGAAGAATTTGACATGACTCAGTCTCCCAAAGGTTATCTCCAAATGCTGGACCTCTAAATATATTTCCCAACCTCCAGAAGTACTGAAATACATCTCTTCCAGTGACTTTATTAAGCTTTGCAGGGTGCAACCATGACTTCTAAAAATCTAGCTGATTTTCATTGATGTGTGTGCAGGGAGGAAGATTTAAAGATCCTGACTGGAGAATATTACATATGCTTTTTGAACTCATTACCATGATGGTCATGCAGCATTTTTCATTTCCTTCACAGTCTGAATTAACTTTGGTTTAGACTTAGAATCACAGAATCATAGGATATCTTGATTTTTGAGGTCAGCTTGTCTACAGCTCCTTCTTCAGTTTCGCACATCATGAAAGCCAACATGCAAAAATGCAGATTTTTTAGATTTTACTCTTTTCCATTTCTGGAAACTTAACTCAGTTTCTCATTAATACCAAACAGACAAATACAACATTATTATTGCTGTGCCCTAATGCATTACTTTATGGTTGATGTTACTGTAGCTTGGTTAGGATATCTTTTTTACAAGCCAAAATGTGCAAGGGCCTTGTGCTAGCCACTGCTTTCATTTTCATTAGCAGGCTCACTTATTTTGGAGTGGAGGCAAAGAAAGAGAATGACACCTTTACTATGCCTCTCCCTTACTGGTTTGAATGCTCTTGGGTATGTCAAGGTTTTGAGAAAAGAGAGCAAACTCAGGTATTTGACTCCTGATTGTTCATGCTGAAAATTATTTGTTTCTTTGATGGTTTTATTTTGAGGTGCTCCAGTGAGCCATCCCCAAGAAAAATCCCCAGTGTAATTCAGGAGATAGTAGTTCACCCTAAAAATCCATCCCAGTCTGCAATATGGGCAAGACTGCATCAGGATTGATTTCCTACATCCTGCATAGGTTTTGACGCTGTGCCAGCAAGCTATGCACCCTAAACAGCCTTGCACATTAGGGCATATGGCACATACCTTCAGTTTTATGTCATACAAGCACCACGTTGGTGGGCTACAGCACAACTCTCACGTTATTTCAGATGCACTGAAATAGGACCTCCTCCCCAGTCCTGCCAAAAAATCAGGTAAATATATGTAGGGCCACAATTCCCAGAGGAATCCAAGGGTGGCCAGTGAACACTGGAGGGATCCTGCACTGAGCAATGTGAGGATGGACCACTTGTGTCACCCAACACGCTGGCAAAAAATGGCTCCCTAGATATTGAGATATGATGAGACAGATGTTGCAGTGACCACTGCAAGTGGTGCTACCACCAGTGACTCTTACAGTAAACAGGGACCAGTGTCCTCTCCTCCCAGACTAAGCTTGCTCTGGTGCAGTGTTCTTCTTCATGGTCTTACAGATCTGTTCTTATTTCTGACTTTACTGCAAGTCTAATGATATTGGTCACTCGGTTAATATTGCAGCAATTGAAATTAGTACAGGGTTTTCAGCTCTCAGGTTTTCAGAGAAGTTTTGAAGTGTGAACATTTAATGCTTAAAGATGAAAACAATGAATGTGGAGTATATTTATTCTGACATTTAAATACTGTGATTTAAAACCTCACCTCCCTGTCTGGAGATTATTCCAGAAAGAAAGCATTATAGTTGTAGTAAAAGAAGAATATTCCAAAGGTTTAAAATAGCCTTTTTTCCTTCATTTTGCATTTAGTACTTCTAATTCATTATGTAAAAGACAAATTAGCAGCAAACCTCTAAAAGTTTACCTTATTTTCCTAAGCTAATGAAAGTCTTGAAATAGAAAGTAATGTAAAGAAAATGTTATCTGAGACAATATACAGGAATTCACATCTCAACCTATATTTATACATTTTGCAGTTTAAGATATATATTTTTGTTTAAGTTCTCTGCAGAAAAAATGTAAAGAAGCGAGTGGCATTTGCTGAATAATGTTTAAACATTTTTGTAACGTACGTCCCCTGCTGCCCCCCTCTTTCTTTTCCTGACAGTATTAAGTCTGTAGCACAGAAATCCTCACATTCTCCAGATGGTAGCATAAATTTTCAGGTCAAGTGATATTAAAAATAGATAATAGCCCAGACCTCATGAGTCTCTACAGAAAGACTAAACAGTCACAATAGGGAATATCATTGTTTTGGTTTTCTTTATGAGGTTTTATGTACTCAGCTGTTTCTTTGCTGTGCTCTCAGTGCAGAGAGACCCTGATCATTCTGAATTCCAGTTCCACCTCACTTCCTACCCTTTATACTTTCTAAGCCCCATGCCACACAAGTCAAGGGAAATATAACCACACAGCTGCACCATCAGCTCCTAATGTGCTCTCCACCACCAATACTCCCGCTCCGCACTTCAGAGTATTTATAACAGGCAAATGAGTGCTTGAATAACCCGCTCTTGCAGCTTCTTTGGAGGAATACAGACCACTCCAGGGCATTTTTCTGTTCTGATTAATGGACAGGACCTCTCTAAAAATCCACTGATAATAAACTGTGTTAAGCGCAGGAAGTTTTGAAAGTGTGTCATAATAAGATGTATCTTTGAGTAAACATATTTTGTAGGCAGACGGTAGCTGCCAGCTAAAGGCCTGAGCCTGTCTCAGATGGTCCCTCAGCAAGTCTATGAAGGACTATTAAAAAATGACAGTAGCTTGAGGGGTGACCCAAAGCTCCACCAGCTATTTCTTCTTTTATGTCTGGTTCTACTTGGGCCTGATCTTAAATAGATGTCTCTCATATGGCTGTGGCCATTTGCGGTTCAGAAAAATAGCTTTTCAACCACGAAGGCTGCTTTTCACACCCAAGTGGAACTGGCAAATGGCCAAACCATGTGCACGGTTCATATTTACACAGTAATAACATTTTGGGAGAGAAAGAAGCTCTGTGGCTTATCAGTTTCCTTTGACCTGTATGCCTAGTACTTAGATTAAAAAAAAAAAAAAATTCAGGCCACATTTGGTGCTTTTTATTTTTTCTTCAAAAGACAGAAGGTAATGAAGATAATGATCATTCTTCCAAATTCAGTGGATTGGATTTGCCTCTCATAGCTCTGTCTACAAATCTGGACCTGATATACATACTGTTCTCATTTCAGGGGGTTACTTCAGCTTCAATAGAGACCAAATGTCTGTGAGCATTTGGAGGTTTAATTTTGGTCTCAAGGTTTAATTTCATCTGAAAGGAATGCAGTTTGTGTGCTCTGAGGTTGCTCCACAAAGTGACCCACACGTGGTAACTAGGAGCCATCAGATGGATAGCCACCATGTTACTGAGTGGAAGCAGAGTTCCCTCCTGAAATATTACTCCTTCAATATCAATATTGCACAATGACTTAAAAATATTTCACCTACAATTTCCAAGAGGTGGGCAAGGTAGAGCACCTAAGCCTTTGGTGAAACCGGTGGAAGCTTTGAACAACAGAAAATTATCTTTAGTGCATCCACACTGGCTGGGTAAGCGCAGATCTGCTGCGTGACAGTGGAGGACTACACCTCTGAGCAATGGTACATGTCCCAGTAGGCAACATGTACAATTTCATATCCATGAGCTGCATTGCAATGCCAAACACTCTCAATAAATTATGCTGTGCTTCCAGACACAGTAATAGCTGTAGCTCTGTAGAAATGCAGTCGCAGTATTTGTCAGTGTATGTTCTATATATTATCACAGTACACACTGTCACCTCTGTTGCATTGCCTTGTGTCCCCTTGAATTTAGGGCTATTTGATTTAGTATTTTTCCTTAAAAGCTTTTTGCCAGACAACTTTTCTTTACTCTTAGTTGTCCTGTATGGGAGTGAAGCTCCCAGTTGTAAGGGCCTGCTCCTAAGCTAATGTTTTTGTTCTCCTCCTTTGTACCTACACTTGAGTTCCTGTTAGATGATGCTCAAAGCAGCATGAAGTTCTCCAGGTGTGGCCACATCAGCCCTTTGTAACAAGACACAGTTATCTGTTGAGATCTGTGCTCTGTTTCTCTCTATTTACACTTCCCCATGTTTTGTTTGCTTTCCTAACTACTACCAGACGTGAGGTTGCTGTTTTTAAGTGTCTGTCAACAGTCATCACCAAATCCTTTCCCTGATCAGTGTCTTGCAGGTAGTGACTGCAGAACATACTTTCTACTGTTTTTGTCAACATGACTCTTGTTTTTTCTGTTTATTTAATAGCATGGTTAATCTCCTCTATCCATACCTCCCTTTTATTTTGGGTTTTATTCATCTCCTTCCCAGCAGCAGAAGCAGCCCTTCCCATTTGATAAATTTCTTAAATGCCCACTAGCTTGTACGGTCATTTTTTAAGATGTACAAATCATCTCTGCCTTATCACTACTATTTTCAGCTTATTTTGAGTTTTCAGCACACCCCCATAGTTGAATATTTCTATGCCTGCTGGTTCTATTTTCACTAGCCAATAAAATGTATGAAATCACCTTTGGCATATATAGTGCTATAAGTTATCCCTTGCTCTTAAGTAATGGGATTAGCGAAGGAAAATAGCTCCAGGTAAGATCTATATAGGGGTGGAGAAAAGACATATGAAAAAAGGTTTTGAATTTGTGTGGTGCTCAGGAAGCACAAGGTTTGGTAAGAGGCTCTGTAGCACTGGGTGGTTTTGAGCCCTACTTAGGGTTTCTCATTCCAGCTGCTCTTAAGATCTTTAATAAATAAATTTTACATAGATTCAAAGTTCAGGACCATTTTGAATCTTCCTCAGTAAACAGAATCACTTACAAGTGAACATCAGTGTTTTCTCCATGAGAGAAAACTGTATGCAGGAGGAATCTGGAAATAAAATGTGTATCAGGAGTTTATTATTAGCATGGTACATGTATCTCTTGATCATTGCACTCCTTGTTACACAAAGTTGAATAAATCAGAATTGATCACACAGTAAATGAACTACCTTAAAACTTGCTCTGTTGTACTTTTCCTTTAACGTATCAGAATTTTAGTGTGTGTTGAAGAAGCTTTTCGATAAACAATGTAAATAATGAAGGAAGAAAAATGCAGATATCCAGTTCAGGATATCCTTTTGAATATTAGTAGGACCCAGTTTGGAAAACTAACTCCTTTATCGGTATTAAGCTCAGCATTTAGCAATGTGGTTCCTTTACTAACCAGGCCTCATGTTTTTGTAATATCCAGTTACTTGATTTTGTTACAACCAAACAGAATTTTGTTTTGCAAAGAGGTTTGACATTTAGCTATGTATTAAACTGGCAAAAAAAATGGAATATTTAGCATTTTCCAGAAACCAGGCTTCCCAAATATCTTCTTGTTTTGGATTGATGGCTCTTCAATTGACAAAATGGAAACATTTAATTTTTTTATGGTTTGTGTGGGCTGGATTTTGATCATATGTTATATGACTATGGGGTAAACGAAGAAAAAAGTAAATGAAAAATTACTGCAGAATAAAAAATGAAATATTAAATTGTGAAAATATCCTTAAGGCATGTTTTAAAATTGTTAGAAGTGCTGTTTTTTTCAGAATGAAATTCCAGTAAAATAAATCCTTGCAAAGTGTTTCTGTCAAAACTGCATATTCTTACAAAAACGATTTGCATCAGAGCTTTATTAATAAGCTTTCTATATTTTAAATAATATTTTTTTCATGCTCAGCTTCTGAGCCTTGTGCAAGAAGGGCAGGCTGGCTTTTGAGGCAGCCCCTAAACCCAGTGCCCCAGACTGCAGCCCCTGCAGAATTATTTCTTTTGATTTTGTCAGTATCCAAATGAAAAATGATGACAAGTTGCTTTTCTCTGTGCTTGACAACTTGGTAAAACAGACTGAGTATAATAATGAGAAAGACATGCAGGCCAGAAATAAACTGGTAGGAAAGGCAGGAGAAACATTCTTATGCAAAAGTTTGTTTTCTTTTTTTTTTTTTTTCCCCTGTTTGAGCCTTTCCCTTTTTGTGTATGTGTAGCTTATCTCTCATAATTGATGTCACCTGTTGCTTTCACGGCAACTGCAAGCTTCTTTTACTGTTCCTTAAATATCAGAAGAAAAAATCTGGCCACTTCATTAAGATTTACATGGTTGTAACATTCAGGTTGCTTAACTGGAAGTCTAAATGCAAATTTAAGGATTCTCTTAAAGCTGAAAATTCATACCGTAGTGAAGAGAAATACAGAAGGTATGTAGGCTATAAGAAATACTTGCTTACCCTGACAGGTACAGCCACACAGAGAATGTTTTATGGCATACTTACAGAAAAGACAGATGATCCTCAAGAATGTTTTGAAAAATAGTAAAGGCAAAAATAGTTGTTTAAAGATATCAAAAAAATATTTTAGTTGATAAACAGTAAAATAAAATTAAATAAAAATTAATGCAAGAACTCAGCTAGAAAAGTGCCAACAAACCTAGAGTCTTCAAAATAAAACCACCAAATCCCGGTGCCAAGGAATGACAGCAAAAACTATGAGCAGAAGCCCAGGCAGAGTCTGTGACTTGGGCAAAGTGCAGCTTCACAAAGCCAGCTGTGACTGTGCTGGGCACAAAGTGCTCCAGGTCTCCTCTGGAGCGACCTCTGGATGTCAAATTGATTTGAAAATACGTATATGAGAGACTGTGGTTTAACTTGGAGCTGTTTCCACTCAGAGCTTCATTTAGTCCAGTCTGCCCTGGGTCCTCAATGACTTTTGAGGATGGGGGGTCAAAGAGAGAGATTTAAGAGACTCCAGAGTGCAAACATCAGTTACAAAAGAGGACAGGACAAGATTTAGCACACTCACAACACCTGAAATATAACCATGCACTGGGGGGTGACCAATCATTTGAACAGTTACTGCCTATTAAATACATGTGCACGTTTCTTAGTCTGGCTGAACATTTTAAAAGCCTTGGCTGCCATACCAAGGCTGCTGTGAAGCATGTACACCTTCCTTTAAAGACAGTGAACTACAGGCCATGTATTATTCCATATGCACATGATCTAAATACTTACATCCAATTTTAAAAAAAATAATAAGCTGTGGTACAAATACCACCTACAACATATACATGGAAAAAGTTTTCATCTGCTTTATGTTTTGATATGATAGTCTATATTTTGACTCCAGAGTGTGATGACTGTATAACTTTTCACATGAATTTCATTTTTCCTGTCAAGGTACATTATTTTAAGGGTGACAATAACTTGGCTTCAAATGAGGTGAAACCATCACAGTGATAAATGAGTTTCTTGAGGAGGGAGGTTATACCCTGGGAATACACTTTGAAAGACCACACACCTCTGCTTAACCAAGCTTGTTAGCTTTACAACACATTACAAATACTCATTCTAATGCACATGGCAGTGAAGAGACCCAAGCACTTGACTTTTGAAAATACAGTGTATGTTGCATGGGGAGATTAATCTTGGTTTTCACACTGGCCTTTTGTGCGAGTCTGCTGTTTAACAGCTAAAAGCTGCCTTCCGTCTTCGGTCCCTTCCTTGTTCTGCAGAGGGCTTTTTTTTTTTCTTTTTTTTTTTTTTTTAATGTCAGATTCAAAAAAGGCAGGTCAGGCTTTGACATGCAACTGCTAGCTTCAGCCATGAGGGACAGCTTCACTCTATTGCTTTGAAATTCATATTGGAATACAGGGGAAAAAAAAATGCTATGCCAAATAGTATCAAATCTTCAGAAATATTTCAAGGCATCTTTTTAAAAGCTAATGAAACAAGCTGCCCATTCCCTGGGCATGTGACCCTCTCACTACCTCATTTTTATATTTTCACCCTGCTATTGTACATAACAGAACTGAGATAGAGGAAAAAAGGCCTGGATGTGTAAGAGCACAACTGCCATCCACCCCAGCACATGCACATTTTGCTGGCAATTTTACTTCTAATCAACTGTTTTGCACTTCTTGTAGTAGTGGATCAATTAATCTTTGAGACCTACATTAAAGAATACTTACGTGATGCTGTACTCTATTATATGCTTCACGCAATGATTTTAGATAAGTTAATGGCACAGCCAAAAAAGAGATTTCTTTTTCTCCTTTTTCAACCTTCATTTTCTTCTTCAAGGAGCTGCCTGAAGGACTAACAGGCTTGATTTTTCTGGAGATTAGATGTTGAAATGATGGCAGAACTGGTGTGTTTGGTAATGCATTTTCTGTCATGTTCTTCACAGATCTGTAAACTGAAAGACAGATTTGACTGAGATGCCCAAGTCCCTGTTGCCACAGTGCCACCTCTGATAACTATCTTTCTCCTTTTAAATATTCACTTAGCCTCCATCTATTTTCATGAATTGAGAGAGCGCTTTCAGGTCTGAAGAGACCTAAATATACCACAAACGGAACACAACTGTCAGGTGTGGTTTTTCAGTGAAACTTGGCCTCCTGATCTTAACAAACTTTTTCAAATATTAGCTACACCGGAGTCAGGCAGCCTCAACAGTACCGGCTTCTCTGTGGCAAATTAATAGGTTAACCCATGCAGGTGAGTGTTGAGGCATCAGAGCTGTCTCTGCGTGAGCCCAGTGGGATCTGCCCACTCGGGCATGTGGCATGGGCAGCACGGCATGTGACGGGAGCTGCCGTGACATCCTGGCTCTCCTGTAGCAGAGCTGCAAAGGCTGGTCAGGAGCAGCAGGCGGCAGCTGGGATCAGGAGACATTAGGGTCATCTAAGGTCTGTCTCGGTGGTGTCCCAAACCCACATTATCCTGGACGGCAGTGAGCTGGCCATTTTTAGAAGCAGAGGTCGCGCTGCCAGGAAAATGTTGAAGATGAGGAGGAGCAGTTTTCTCAGCAGGACCTCTCACTTCCAGACTGGAGGATGTCACCACTGCCAGCAGTGAATGCACACCCTCTTCGCCACACGGGTCACCCCAACCCCTTCCGTGCGTTTTGACGGATATTTGCGAAACTGATGGCATTGTGAGAAGGGGAAGGAAAAGAGGTTTGACACAAAATCTGCGACCGAAAGAGATCACCGTCCCGTGGTTGTGCCTTCCCGTCCCGTCCTGCCCCCTCATCCCGCTTCCTGGCCCGGCGGTTTCCCGGCCTGCCCTGCCCCCTTCTGGCCGCTTGGGATCTCTTGCTTCATTACATTTTGTCCAGCAAACGTATTTTCAGATGGAAATGTCTGAAAGCTTCTGTCCTTGCTGACTCTCCAGTTCAGGCTGCTTTGCTGGGCGAAACGGCAGAGCTGAGTGCTGCTTGCAGGAGGGGAGGCAGGAGACACCTTCAGGCAGGCAAGAAGTAGGAAATCAGAATTAGCCCAAACACCCGCTTTTCTTTCTACTCAAGCTCTCTCTATATTTAAAAATATAAAAATCTATGCGAGTTTTCTTGCTCATGAAAGATGGGGCCTACCCACGGCGACGCATGCCAGATATAACACAGGCAGGTGCTGTGCAAACTTCCCACCGCGGCTCAGTCAATGCCCCTCAGTCTGGGCCGGCTATAATCTGGGGGCTCTCATGATGGACAGAGTGGTGTTTTTATGAAGTGCATAAACGCCGACGGCCGCTCGCTCCCGCTCGCTGCACGCCAGGAGGTGGGGGAGCAGAACACTGAGGCATTCTGCCCCGAGCGGCTGCACTAACCCCAATCAATTAGCACCTGCTTTTCAGGGCCCGGCCTCTCCTGCTGCCCAGACGAACCTACGCAAGCACTTCTGGGCCACTCACACCTGCTAATGCGAGCCCCGTGTGCCACACACAGGCACTGGGTGAAGCTGGGTCGAGAGCTAATTGTAAATCAGGCCCTTATTTTACCTAGCTTCATCCCACTCTCACTGAAAAACAATTTTTGCTTTGGCACGAAGGCCGGGTTGATGGCCGCCAATATTTGGACTGAAAGTGGCATTCATAAGGATGGAGCTCCTGGCTGGGAAAGGCTGCTCCAGTGCAGCGGCTGCAAGGGAAATGCCGCCGCCTCTGCCAGGATATGCTGGGCTCGCAGTGAAAGCTGAAATCTAGAGCTGCTCTTTGACTATTCGCTCCTGAAATGTGCTTATTTTTTATTATTATTTTTTATTTTTAAGATGTGGTGACAGGTATCTTTTTTAAAGATGCCACCAATACTTACAGGAAAACCTGCAGATGTTTTCAGGGTGAGGATTTTCCAGAAATTAGCTCTCATCTTTGGTATGACAAGAAGTCCCTAGGTGCAACTGTGCTGGGAGCATTGATTTGTGACAATGGCAGGGAGGAAGACTGCTTCTGCAAGGCTTTCTGAGCCTGCGACAGCCTGCTGAAAACCTTGGTTTCCTGGCATCCCTTCACTGAGATGAGTCCAAGCTGGTTTAGCTCTTGCAGAATCAGACCCAGAGGCGTCTATGCCATTAACGTCAAAGCACTGCAGCGTATGTTCATCCAAAAGAAATCCAGTTTGTATGCTCTGAGACCACTCCATAATGTGCACCAAAGTGTGGTTAAGTAGGTCCCAGCAAAAGATTCCCTTCAAAAAAAGTGTATTCCTGACCTGAACTATCCCCCCTTCAAAATCTCTCTAAGGCTATTAGGAAGATTAGCTTCCTATATTTAGGCTATGTCGAGTACCCCATCTGTGCCTCTGTTTGGCTTGCTCTTGCTTTGAACAACTTGAGCTTTCTAGTTTAGCATAACAATTTCTAAATGCATATAACTTGTCCATTATCCAGCCTTCAGTGGCAGCGCCATCACTCCTTCCTTCATTGATTTTGCTGCTCTATCCATCCTTCTCTTTTTCTCTGATCTGCATCCTTTCTTCCCCTCCTACACCTATATTGTTTCTGTTCTTGCATTCTCTTCATCGCATTTTGCTTGTCCTTTCAGATCTTCAATCTAGTCTTCTGTTCAGGACTGACCTTTTAAGACACATAAAGGATTCATACAAGCCTGATATAAGTACATTTAATGTTTATTTCATACTGTTCATTCTAGTTTTTTTTTTTTTTAACCCATTCTTAAAACATTCGATTTTTGCACAGACTTGTCATTTTATTTTACTTTTTGTATGTGTTTGGACCAATGATAAAAGCAAAATACTCTGCTAGCAGTAATATGCCTAAAACTGTAAGCTAGCATTTGCAAGTCTAGTTCAAAAGAATATTTGGAAATACTGAATGAAGACACTTAGTTGCCTCTGGTCAGGACATACTTTTTCCTCTTTTAGGAGGTAACTAAAACTAATAAGGCTTTTTAATCATCTAAGTACTTCTTTGGTTATGCTGGAAAACTAAAATTAAATCCAGGCCTCCTCAAAACAAAATGTTAGCATTTACAGGTGTTGTTTTCATAAAGAACTTCCTCAATAATTTTGTCAAAATGGATGCTATTCATGGAGTTTTCCATTTCAGCAAAAAGCTCTTTTGCATTAAAACCTCTGATGGAAATTCTTGACTAGTTTGATTCAAAAAGTTCAGTCTCTTAATACAGTTACCAAAGTGCTTATTGGTCATTGTGATTTTATAATTTGGTCATTAGATGGTGCTCAAGAGATTAAATTCACTGTTTTTCTTGTCTTTCCAGTTTTTATTTTAAGAAGCTGTAGACTAGAGACAGCTTCTATTTCTTTCTTGCAAAATACATGTATTATGTAGCTCTGTACTGACTAAAAGCTGTGGAAGATTTACTATTTGTTTTGATGGAAGCAATGTCTTCCGTCAGTTAACTGCCTTGATGGAGAACTTAATGAGAATTATTATACTGTTAGACACAAACCGAAAATGTAGCCACTGTTTTGGCAATAGTAGTGAATCTGAAAACATTCAGTATTATAATGCTGGTAGGCTTTTGACAAAGAATTAGCAAAAATGCTTTTGTAATAAAGTAGCTAAAAAGTTGTGAGACACTCTTGAGGCTTACTTCTATTGGTTAAAAACATAAAAGTATTTAACGATAAGGAAGTTTTCCCAATGAATTTCTCTCTCTCATTATTATTTTTATTGGAAATAAGACTGGAAAAAGGAATCATTTTTGAAACGCTGTCATATTTCTAACTAACACAAAAATGAATACAGCATAAAGATGATCATTTGCATAATGTAACTGCATACTGATACACGAGTTTCATTGTTATAAGAGTGAATGGTTTTGCAGTCTTCTTTGTGGAGCTGCTCATAGCTGTGTCATGATATGTTAGACGCAAATTTTTGATCTCGTTACAGTTCTGCCTTGAGCTGGAAACTCACGAGGTGGTAGTGAGCTGTCTGCCATGCACTCTGAAGTAACATGGATGGAGAGTGTGCAAGTGATACCATATAGCGTCATGTGACTACCAGAATATGTTGAGCTAGTTGATGCCAAGCAGGAAAACAGATCCTGCTTATTTTTCTTTCCTCACATCTTGATTAAGCCATTCTTGAACAAAAAAATATAAATAAATAATGATAAAATTTTTGTTGTTCTCATCAGTGTTTGCGAGGAGCACAGTCAAATTCATGCATTCATTATTTTTGCTCTTCTGTACCTGTGAATCCTGAGCTCTCAGCAGTTCATTTCAGCAATACAATGCTGTAAGGCAGCCCTAAGCAGCCCTAAGCCCTATATAAGTTCATTTGTCATGCCATTTTTTATTTTTTTTAAAGATTTAATCACGTTTGTTGGTGGATCACAGAGTTAGCAGAGATTTAGCAGGCAACATATATGTGAGAATCTCACACAGCAAATACTTTAGCAGTTGACCATTATCACTACTTTGCCACACATTTTTATTTATTTTTAATTATTTTCACCTGTTTCACATTATTGATCTAAAATGATGTTGGCATCAAAGTAGGTGCCAAACAAGGTGGTTATCTTTGCAGTTACCATGAAACACTGTTGAGGTAGATATTGACCGTAGTCTAAATCCATGAAAGATCACAAAGTTATCTAGTAAGGACCTTTCATTGAACTAAACAAAGATGAAGGAAAATAGGTATGATAATGTTTGCCTCATTTGACCATCTTAATTTGCTGGCAGAAAAGATTGATAGGTCTTGAACTGCTTTCATGCTGAAGTGTTGAATACAGAGATATCCAGATCAAACTTCAAAAATACTGCTGAGGTAGAGAAGTAGGAATATGTTACTCATTCTGTGGAGGATTAAATCAAACATCTCAATAAGCAGATATTACATTTTGAAGCTCATTCTGAAACCAAGTCTCAGGATTCTCAGTTATTGCCATCACTGCATTGTCTGTTCCCTGTACTGTTTGCAAATTTAATGTTGGAGGGATCAAAACCTGCATGGTTTGCATTTTTAATATGACACTTATCACCACTCTATCCAATGAACTTTGAGGTAAAGATGAATGGGAAAAGGGTGTGGCATGTTTCCTTAACTGGGAGCTAGAACCGTAAGAATGTTTGGGAATGGAGGATAGATGTCTGACAGACATTTGTTAATGTTCCTACCATATCTACTCATATTGTATACATCAGTTATGTGAGAAACAAAGTTGTGTTTCTGCAGTAGAGAACTAATTTTCTGTATTCAAAGGTAGTTGTGTAGTCATAATAAGGAGAAATGCTAAGTAGATAAGTGGACAGTAGAAGGCCTCACTGTTCCAAAATAAGGTAGAAGCTTTAGAAAAACAGGATGAGCAGTGTGAGAACAATAAAACAAAGATCACAAGTTCTCGAAACATAAGAAAGGAGAAATTAAAGGGTTGAAAAAAAGAAAAATTATACATATATGGTATAGAGGAGCGTCGAGTAGCTTGTGAACCTGTAGTGCTCAGCCAATGAGGAAACAGGGGAGGTGATCAGGCACCGGGTAATAGGGAAGAAAAGGTTACGATTTGTTTACTAAAATGCACTCCTGATTGACAGGACACCCGCCATTTGAATCGCGAATAAAATAGCTTCACAGAAGATCCTGTCTGAAGAAAATTATTTGAGATTTTTCTCACAGTTATGATGGAAAGAATTTCACAAAGAAGAAGGTTGTGAAACAATTCCCAAAGATGTTTAGATCTTCACCTAACTGTATCTCCTTCTGGAGACTGATGAGCATGAATTTCATTATCTGCATTATTCTAGACTAACCTAATTGGGTTGGGTCATAAATCAGTGTTGGTTCTTGTTTGTGGTTGTTAAAACTACGGCAAAAGCCAGTTGTATTGCATGTTAGCAAGAACCTGCAGGCCCTCTCTTCATATTCAGCTTCAAACTATACTGTAGTCTGGCAATGACAAATGTTGGAGTTACATTGACTTGTCCACTTGGAAATGAACATTTCTTAGCAGTCTAAAGGTGAAGTGCTTTTTCACCCTGATCAGCACTCATTTCCATGTGGTTCAGCTACTCTCAGTTTGTCATTCAGAAGTGTATGTAGAAGTAGCACCTGCATAAATTATGTAATTGAGTGCAGATGTATGCTTGGCAACTAAGCCCACGCTTCTCATTCCCTTTCCTGCTCTTATTGGGTATTAAAGGTGCAATAAGAATCTCCGTGGGAGCTCTACAGATGAAGATACTTGTAGGGGAGGATTTGCAATTCATCTCTACTATCATTGATTCTGAGGAAAGACTGAATTCACTATTGGACCTATCCTGGTCCATCAGTCACTCCTGCTGTGTTACATGAGCATGTTCACAAAATCTTATGGCTCACTCACTGTGAAATGATACTGAGAGGGCAGAACTTCTGGACTTATGTTTGTAGTGTTCAGCCGTGTCTTTTATTCATCCTCTCCAAGCTTAGCCCCTTATCTGAAGTGTTGACTTCCTCGAGGCTGCCCGTATAATTCAAAGAAACAGTTACCTCCAAGTGGGAGTTCAAGGTACAGATATGTTGTTATACAAATTAACCCAAAACAAATTAGTACTTATGTCTGTCCATAATGAAAGATGATTGCTGTTTAATAACATTGCTTAGTGCTAAAGATGGCTATGTCTACAGCTCATTATACCAAGAATGAGCTATTAAACTGAAGAGTTAGGAAAAGGACTGTGTTTGTACACATCCGAGTGAAAGACCACAGTTTCAATATATACAAGAATAAGAAATCATGTGACCCTATGTTTCAAGGTTATTTACACAAGCAATTAGAATAACATGTAGACAGCAAGCAATTAGAATAACATGTAGAACTATATTCCTTTACCCCTTCCCTTCCCTTCCCTTCCCTTCCCTTCCCTTCCCTTCCCTTCCCTTCCCTTCCCTTCCCTTCCCTTCCCTTCCCTTCCCTTCCCTTCCCTTCCCTTCCCTTCCCTTCCCTTCCCTTCCCTTCCCTTCCCTTCCCTTCCCTTCCCTTCCCTTCCCTTCCCTTCCCTTCCCTTCCCTTCCCTTCCCTTCCCTTCCCTTCCCTTCCCTTCCCTTCCCTTCCCTTCCCTTCCCTTCCCTTCCCTTCCCTTCCCTTCCCTTCCCTTCCCTTCCCTTCCCTTCCCTTCCCTTCCCTTCCCTTCCCTTATTAATTAATGAGGAGATGAAAAGAAGAGAATAACTTCATAGAATCATTGAATGGCTAGGGTTGGAACGGAACTTGAAAATCATCTAACTACACCCCCCCTGCCGTGGGCAGGGATGCCACCCACTAGATAAGGTTGCCCTGGGCCTCATCCAACCTGGCCTTGAACACCTCCAGGGATGGGGCATCCACAGCTTCTCTGGGCAACCTGTTCTAGTGCCTCACCACCCTCTGAGTGAAGAATTTCCTTTTAACATCTCATATAAATCTCCCCTCATTTAGTTTATAACTGTTCCCCCTTGTCCTATCATTTTCTGATTGAGCAAAAAGTTGCTTTCCATCTTTATTATAAGCCCCTTTTAAGTACTGAGAAGCTGCAATGAGGTCACCCCGGAGCCTTCTTTTCTCCAGGCTGAACAAGCCCAGCTCTCTCAGCCTTTCTTCACAGGAGAGGTGCTCCAGCCCTCTGATGATCTTCGTGGCCCTCCTCTGGACCTGTTCTAACAGATCAACAGCCCTCTTGTGCTGGAGGCACAAGATCTGGACACAGTACTCCAAGTGGGGCTTCACAAGGGCAGAGTAGAGGGGAACAGTCACCTCCCTTGACCTGCTGGCCACCTGTCTTTTGATGCAGCCCAGTATGCAGTTTTCCTCATGCGCTGCAAGAGTGCACTGCTGGCTCCAAAAGAAGAGAAGAGACTTGAGAAGATCAAATTGCTTAAGTCACCAGAAGCAAACAAATCTCATTTGAGGACTTTGGAGGAAATATAATGTCAAGGAAAAGAAACAATGGTGAGAACTTGCAATATGTAATTAAAAGTAGAAAGTTTGTCTGCAGTCTGGAAAGATAACAAGATGAACAAATTTAAAAATAACACTAAGGAGAATTCTGGAAGTTACCAGCTGAATGTCCTACTTCTGTATATACAGTATACAGATGTTACTGTAAATAAGGTCAAGGTAATGTCAAGACAAATCCTGTCTTGAAACCTTTTACATTTTTCACATCATAAGAAAATAATATTAGGTTCCGTTTCCAAAAAATAGTGCTGTTCTTATTTGCTGACAATCACTGCACAAGCTCTCTTGTGGTTCATATTCTTCCATTCCTGTAAAAGTACTCACAGACAGCCATGACCTTTCCTAGATGGAAATGTTACTTATATGGGTAGTTAGTGTTCAACAGTCAAAAAACCAACCAACCAAACCACAACAACCAGCCATCATTTGGAAAGACAGTACTGTCAAATCCACATCTATCTATAGTGTATTCATGTTAAAATGCTTCCAGACTTAGATTATCTTTGTTAAATGATAACTCAGAAGAAGTAATTGACTTGCATTATTTCACAGTAGACTATAACCAATTGTGTGTTTAGAGTAACCCAACCCAAGTGAACTAAACTTAAAAATGCAAGCCAAGCTGACCTAAATACAGGGGTTTTGGAACAGATGAAACAGAGACATGAAAATAAGATTCATTCAAAGGAAACAAGACAATCAAAACACACCCTGCCAATTAAAACACCCTGTCCTCATTCAAGACAAAATAAAGAAAAGAAAAAAAGAAAACAAGTAAATATGCATTGTATATTAAGCATTGTATTACTGCATCAGGATGCACCATCTTTTGACTCCTGGTCTACATCCAATCAGAAAAAGGGTGGCAGTGGAGATTTCTGGATTAAGTTTGAAAGAATGAAAAATCCTTAATTTGAACTGCAGTAAAGACTGGCCCAGAAAAATGCTTCTTTGTGGCATGTTGGAAAGGAGCACAAGAAAACAATAGTGTGGGAAAGGAGCTAAAGTATCACTTTCAGCTTTATTGTTTAATGGCAGTTGGCATTAAAGTCAGCCCAGATGATATAACACTACACTGTGTTTTTCAGACGTGGAAGCTGGAGGCTGTTCTGTCCCTCCTCAGGCGCCTTTTTGGTTCTTTCTTCTTCAGTGGCTCCAGTTGCACTTTTTTGTCCCTTATAAGCTTACTGTTACCCATTTCAGCTCACTGCTTCAGAGAGCTCTTTTTCTGAAAGTCTGCCATTTATGATAATGAAATATTTCAATTTTCCTTTCAAATTTTAAAATTCAGTATTGCCTGCAAAATGTGTAGCTACTTTAAAAAAAATGAAATACCACAAATACTTTTACTGTTGCTTTGATACTTCTCACTTGCCATTTTTATAAATGCTTCCAAAAAGACAACTGATGCAATGTATTTCATTTTTTCTCTGTTTTTCTCTTTCCTTTCTTTTTCTTTTTCTTTTTTTCTTTCTTTTCTTCTTTTTTCTTTTTTTCTTTTTTTCTTTTTCTTTTTTTTTTTTTTCTTTTTCTTTTTCTTTTTCTTTTTCTTTTTCTTTTTCTTTTTCTTTTTCTTTTTCTTTTTCTTTTTCTTTTTCTTTTTCTTTTTCTTTTTCTTTTTCTTTTTCTTTTTCTTTTTCTTTTTCTTTTTCTTTTTCTTTTTCTTTTTCTTTTTCTTTTTCTTTTTCTTTTTCTTTTTCTTTTTCTTTTTCTTTTTCTTTTTCTTTTTCTTTTTTCGTTTTCGTTTTCATTTTGTTTTCATTTTTTCTTTTTCTTTTTCTTTTTCTTTTTCTTTTTCTTTTTCTTTTTCTTTTTCTTTTTCTTTTTCTTTTTCTTTTTCTCTTTTTCTTTTTCTTTTTCTTTTTCTTTTTCTTTTTCTTTTTCTTTTTCTTTTTTCTTTTTCTTTTTTTCGTTTTCGTTTTCGTTTTGTTCTTTTTCTTTTTCTTTTTCTTTTTCTTTTTCTTTTTCTTTTTCTTTTTCTTTTTCTTTTTCTTTTTCTTTTTCTTTTTCTTTTTCTTTTTCTTTTTCTTTTTCTTTTTCTTTTTCTTTTTCTTTTTCTTTTTCTTTTTCTTTTTTCTTTTTCTTATTTCTTTTTCTTATTTCTTTTTCTTTTTCTTTTTCTTTTTCTTTTTATTTTTCCTTTCCCTTTCCCTTTTTCTTTTTCTTTCTTCTTTTTTATTTTCCTTGTTATTCATTTATTTATTTTTATCGAAACAAAGAAACAAAAGGCCTACTGTTTGTTTGTGAAACATTTTTATATTCCATGAAAGGTGCCCCAAATTGTATTTTTGTCTTTCACTTATGAAAGAGAGTAATTTTTTCTTTTTTTAAATTTTTTCTTTTTTCTTTCCTTCTTTGGACTAAAGTCTGACCTTGTTTTTCCACCAATAAAGTACATAAAGTTAACTCTGCTTCTGTTGACTATACACTTCACACGCTGTGCACTATTGATTTTTTCAAATGACAGTGGAATGTGTGTATTGATCTGGTATATCTGGCAAGATGTAAATGGTATGCTAGGACATAGACCTGCTAAAATTGTCAGGATTTCTCAGTGTTAGTGGCTGCAGAGGAGTCTAGAGATCTCTAATGAAATCTTGCCTGAATAGAAATAGGTGGAACAATTGAATTTAGTCTCTATTTTTCTGGTTTATTTTTCAGTATTATAAAGCAGCTTTCTTAAAGTGACAATAGCAGATCTTCATCATTGTCTAGTCTCTCACAATACTGCCCTCAGACATGCATGTTTTCCGTTTAAAGAAGGGTAATTCAGAACAATATCAGCATTACCTGTATTGGAGGTTTGATTGCTCCTTACTTTTGTTGCAGTTTTTTTATCCTTCTCAAAGTTTTTACTGTTCTGGTAATTGGAAGACAGTTTTTAGGATGCTTAGAGGCTATGCCATGACTCTTAAAACTGATAGTTCAGAGTTTTTAAAAGAGAATGCCAGAAGAGTATTTTGAGAAGGGGCAACTTAGACCATTTCTTTTCTTTCCTGACTGTTTTTCCGTATAGACTGCTGCCGAGTTGGCCCTGTAGCTGCATCATCATCACAGCAGTTCGTAAATTAAATAATATCATTCCAAACCCATCAGAGCATGGTACCTCAGAATTATTTACTTTGACATTATAGACTTTTGTATCAGGCCTAACTGTAGGAAAAAGCTTGCTAATGTTCGCAGTAATTGACCCGTGTCAGACAGGCTATGTACAGCTGAAGAAGAACCATGATAATCAAAATGACTGCAAAATTAAATGTATAAAAGTAGTTAAGGATAAAATCCAATGATTATTCTCCTCAGTAGAAAGGCATTTGTTGCAAACATTTAGGAAACATTCCTGTTTCGTCTTGGATTTAGATCAGTGTTTGCAATCATGTAACCATTGCATGTTTAGGTAGATTATTTTCTCCTTCTTGGGGCATTTTGAATTTATAGATTATCATTAACTAATGAAAACAAAAGATATTAAAACTGTTCATTATAAACTTATTTTCCATTTTACAAATATGTAGGAAACTTTATGCCCCAAATTTCCTTTAGGAACATGACAAAAAGTCAATACATTGTATTAAATAAATGTCTATTATTCATTCAGTTATTTCTGTCTGGGGTGAATTAAAAGAACTTCAATTTTTTAGGGAAATTACATTCTTGTTTTTCTTTACACATAAAGAATAAAGAGAGTTGTGTGGCTGATGATCATTTAAAAGAACTATGCATATTCCAGACAGAAAAGTCTAGTAAATATTTCTATGAATAACAAGGTTAAGTTTAAATCAAAACTCTAAAATTGCAAAACACATTAAAATCATTAATATCCTTAAAGTGACTTTTTTTTTTTTTCTTCTAAAGGTTTCTTTTTTAAAAATTATTATTTTGAATATGACACATTATGGTAAAAGCTGGCAAATGGATTCCGTTCATCCTTTGACTTTGTAGTAGGTTGCAAGACCCATGTATATGGAGAACATTGCTATTGAACAATGTATAGAAAATAACTGATTTCTGCTCACACCTAAAAGAAAGGGAAAGGAAGAATAATGGGGAGTTAGGGATTACAGTGTGGCTTTGGCCTTACTGTTTTACAGGGTGATGTACAGAACAAAAAAATTCTGTGGCGTTTGTGTGTCTGTGTGGTCCAGCTCCCAGCTGTGGTCTGAGTCAACTGGTTTCATGCTGGAATGAGCTGCCTGTCTCGTGTTCATGGAAGAGGAAAAATGCCCAGCCCAGGAATATGGCACGTCGCTGTGTTGTGATGTCTCTCAGGTCACACAGGCTGTGTTTTAAGGCAAGCGAAGTTGCAGAAATTTCTTACAATAAGGGAATATTTTGACTTGTGGAAGAAAAAAAATTAAAAAAAACCAAAAGGTTTCTGGCTGAAATGAGCTGCAAAAGCCTTCTTCAAACTGACTGAGTGTTTTAGATCATCTGTGTTATTCCTGAAACTACTGACATTGAAGAAATCTCTGAAGATTCTACCCACTGGGCTCTGACATACAGTACTCCATATTCAGCTTTTTTTCCAGGAATTGTTTCAAATACATATGGTGTGTTTAGGTCAAAGGTTTGACTTCGTACCCAGGATGTGACTCTGCTATCATTAATACCAGCATGACTTCCACTGAAGCAATTGTGGGGCAGAAACAATCCCAGAGACATTGTTTTTTGCTAATGAAGTATCACTTTCCAGTTTCTGACGTTCTACCCTCCTTCCTGGTCACTCCCCCGTCAAGGCTTACATGCTTGATTGGACATGTGAGAGACACCCAGCAGCATGGATTCCTCTCTCCAAGAACCCAAGCGCACTTGCAGTTTGTTTTCAGGGATGCCTCTTGTCTTGTCACCTCCTGCAAAGAGGTGTAAAGTACTTTGCTCCTCTCTGAGAAATTTAAAGTGATAGAACTTGACAGAAACTATGCTTGCTTCCCTTACTGTTTTCTGTGGTTTTGTCCCATTAAAATAATCTAGGAATGTACTAATGCTCAGTATGACTTGCAGTGAATATGATCCTGACGGTTGATGCAAGAAGCTGCCTGTGAGTCCCTTAATTTTTATCCACCATTTACTTAGATAAAATATCCACCAGTAGTCATTGATGCTTAATGGCCCCTGTTGCTCTGATTAACCTGCTGGATTTCAAGATAAGCCTGGTTTGCCAGCAATAAGAAGCTGTGAAGTCGCCAGTCAGTCTGATTTTTCCTCCCTCTCTCTCAAATTTTCCTCTATAATAAAAAAAAACCACACAACTTGATAAAATGCTAGCAGTGCATATAGCTTCTGTAATAGCTCTAGGGAATGCTGGGTATCCAGGAGTGCCATTTTTGTAGCTTGTCTCCAATATTATTTTTCATATCAGTTTCACAGCCACAGAGCTGTGAATCCAGAGACAGTTGTTAAAAAAAAAAAAAAAAAAGCGATGAAAGTTTGGGCTTAAGATAAAAGCCAAAAATTAAACAAAAGGAATGGCTCCTTACCACAAGTAGCTTTTCAGCTTAAAAGTGAGGAGGTGCTGACCAGGGATACTGTTTGCCCAGCTCCCCACATTGCTCAGGAATTAGGTGGTTTGTACTGTGTAATCCGTCTATGTCTAATCTCCCTAGGATTCCTTACGGTATTCAATATTGCAATATTTGGGAACGAACAGAGGTTGGTGGTTCATATTTCTGTGGCTAGATAAAAGCTGAATTAAACCTTTTTAGTGCTGTAAGCAAACAAGAATTTTCTTATTGCCAAGAGGAGGAAAAAGTCCCATGAAAAGAAAACTCAGTGTTAGAGCAGAGTGAGATCTCTGCAGAAGATGGTAGGGGCTGTGGGGAGGGTTGATGGAGGTCTGGTCTGGGAAAAGTTAGCAGAAGTGGAGTTGGAGGATAGTCCTGGGCTCTTGGGGCTGAAGGGGTAGCAACTTTTGTTTGAAAAATTTCCTTTTCATCCTTCCTTCTTGCCCACTCCTTCACTGCCAGCAGTGAATCCAACCTTCATCCTGTGGTGGGACAAGAGGGCACTGACATACCCTTACCAAGGTGACAAAGTGTATCTAAAGCTTAAGGGCTCTATGCCACTGTTTTCCTCACCATACTCTTCATGAAAGCATGGTCTCCTTTGAATCAGTGGCTGTGGATGAGGGCAGCAGTTTTTCTTCTTCTGTCTTCCCTTCTCCCCTCTTTAGTTTCTCAGTGGTGGCAGAGCCAGACAGAGCAGGTCCGGCCCAGAAATAAAGCCCAGGGACCACTCTGTCTCTGGCCAGAGCTGTTCTTACACAAGCAGCACAAATGTGGCTGCACTGAAATGCAGTTTGGACTTAATTTCCTATTTGTTCAGTTCTAGTTGTTATTAACTAAAACACTACAGTAACACAATCCAATAAATAAATATATATGGATTCAGTCCATCGCGTTAAAATACTGTTTTGGTTTGTTTTTCAAGTAATGAAATCTACATTACTGATAAATGTTTGTTTGTTTGTTTGTTTATTTATTTTCCCTTCTAGGAAAATTCCCGTTCATAAATTTTCCCACCACAATTCCAAGAATCCAACCTTCCAACCTTTTGACTTTTTCATGAATGCTCCGTAACGGCTTGATTCCATATGGGTCCAGCCTCTATAAACAAGTTCCCTGGCTTGAACACTTCACAGCATAATCCCGTGCAGTTTCCAGTGGATTATTCCTGAGTTCTCTTGCTGCAACACTGTGCCCTGAAGAGCTTGACAAGGTACATGTCACATGCCAGGCTCTTGTTGCTATTTAAAGCAGCTATCTGCAGAAGTCTGTTTACTACATTTTTGAAGGTAAATGCACAGAAACAAATTTATATGTAGTTTTTATTATCAAGGATTTTTGTTAATATTTCAATGCTCTCTCATAACCTGTTAACATCCAACTGAGAGCTGACTGAATAAATATATATATATTTAAAAAATTGCATGTTAAATATGATAAGGGAGGAGGGCAGTTGACTAGCAAGAAAATCAACACTGGGAGGGCTCGTGAAGGCAAAAAAGCCAGGATGGTAAATAAGAATTACTGTGCAACCCACATTGTCTCAAAGGGGCTGGAAGGAGGTTCAAATGGGTTCCCACAAAAAGGAGAAGCAAAGGAAATTTTCAAATTTCCTGAAAATACAGGAAAGCATAGCAATTAAGAATAGAAAGAGTGCCCACATATAGGCACTCTGAAGCCAAAAATAAAAAGCTTGAATGTACTGAGGAATAGGAAGTAGTGGAGAAATCTGAGATCAGACAAGTAATCTCATTGCTAAATCTCGTCAATTTAACAATGGTGTCACTCATTGCCTATTGTGAGACTCTGTCTGAGGTAATCTAAGGAAAAATACGTGTAAGGCAATGGTGCATCTGGTGTGTAAAATACTGCTTTTCTCAAGAAGCTTCTTTCCTGCACTGTTAAATAATGTATGGCTGTGAGCAGCAGGAGGAGCTGTGGAATTATATCGAGTACAGCTGGGAAGATTTTATGCTTCTAAAATCCCAAACCTTCTGAGCCTTTTAAACCCTCTTTTTTTTTTTTTTTGGTTATGTTTATATATATATATATATTTTTTTTTTCCAAAATCATCCACAGCAGGCTATTTACCCATCACTGTCTCATGCTCTAGTTATACCTACCATATAGCAACTGCTCTGGGAACTGCCAGATACAGTTGGATTTACTAGCTTTGTTTTTAAATGTAGAGAACTCAGGGAAAATGTGTTTTGCTTGCCATGATGCAATTTTTTCACAAGCTAATAGTACTGTTAAGGCACACATGCATGTGGTAGTGTCTTCTGACTATTTAATACTGATAGACTGTATCTCAAACAAAGAGAAAACATTGCATGGTACTAAAATATGATTTCCTACCTTGTATATTTAAGGATGATCTGTAGGCATAGTCCCTACAGACAGCAGTAGGCTCAGAGGTAAACCAATGCTACATTTAGGAACTTTATGAAAATCCTGCTTTTTTGTTTTTGTGTTTCTGTGGGTGAAATAGTTGGTAAATGCATAGCTAATGAGATATCTGTGGTAGATTTTGTTGATATATTTAGTGGTGATTTTTTTATTTTTATTTTTTTTAAGCCCATGTTGCTTTGTGTAGGAGGATGAGAGCGCAGAAAGATTAGACTTTGGATGATCATGTTATTGTCTGAAACAATCAGTATATGTCTTTTCTGTAGTCATTGCTTCTTTTGAGCTTGCCAACACTTATTATGCCTCAGGAAACATCATCTCACTAAAGAATACCCTTGTGTCAGTGAATATAAAGCAGCAGAAAATATTCAAGAGAATATGCCTTTCAAGTCTGGATATCTTAGAATTAGTGGGACAGGTTAGATTTGTATCTTTATCTATACATCTATACCCCTACTTTCTGTTAAATCTTTTATCTCTTTTTTTTCTTTTTAAAAATATGCCTAAGAATGTAGATTTATTTAAGATTTAATTGGTGAGATGAGAAAACTAATTTTGCTGTGAGATAATATATTAGATAAAAGCTATGAACACTGAAATGGGAAGGTTATGTTTGGAGCTTTCTTGATACTGAATTAAATTAGCATCCAATATTCATTGACAGTAAAATTATTGTAAGGTCTAATTCAAGCATAGCTATCGCAGATTTATCATGGAAAAGCTATTTTCTTACAGCAATTCATATATTCAGTCAAATATTTTGAAGGGTAGCAGCTATCAAACAAACATAGGTTTAATCCCAGTATTCAGTAGTCTCCCATAGCAAAAATTCTTTATTTGTGCATGAAATTCTGTTTGTACACGAATTTAGCAATTACAGGCATGGAGGTTTGTCTGAAGGGACACATTTAGGCTGACAGACAAACAAGTGTATGCACACTTCACAAATACTTTACAGTAAGACTGAAAGATGCTAACTGAGATTTTCACCCAACTAAAAATAAATTTTATCATGTTGATGGGGGAAAAACAGCTATGTGAAAAGATGAGACTGGAGATTATAACCTATGAGATATTGTTACCTCTTGATTTGCTTTAAAATCTTTTTAAAGAAGAGATTTTACAGAACCCTGTAAGCCCTAAAAATACAAATGCCCTTATAGTTAATTACTTCGCTGGTTATTCAATAATTTTGCTCCAAGATGAAACTGCTATATAAAAATATTATAATGCATTTCATTTATCATTTAAATATGATTATTATTATTTTTTTAGAAGACAACAACAGAAGTGCAAAACTATATTTGAAACAGGCTTTGCTTGTCACCCAGAAACTTTCCCTTTTTCTCATAATATTACTTGAAACCTCTTAAATAATGAACCAGTTCTAGAAATTAATAATTCCCTCAGGTAAATGAAAATGTAAATCATAGCTTGCTTGAACTTCTGTGTTTTATAATTTGTCTCAGAGCTAAAGAATATTTCTGCTCTGTAAATATTTCAAAAGATTTAATGTTACAATAAAATCTACACTGTAGTGTTATTGGCCTTAGAGATCTCATTTTAATCCTCTTGGTATTCCTTACATTTACTTAAATTACTTTTTTTACAGCTTCACACTTATACCTGATGAATTCCAAGAGATCAATTGCTAATCCATTTGGAAAATATAAATCCACAGAGTATTCTCTTTAATCATACTAAATTACTTGTATGTGAAAGTTGTTAATGGTAATTTAATTTAAATTAAATCAGAATATTTTTAACATTGTGTTCATTTCCTATACATGAAGAACAAGATACTATGAGATCAGATGTAAATTGATATTTCTACCTTAAATAAAACATTTTTTTTTTTTTTGGTCTGAATTTGTGTCTTAAAAACTGAATTTCTTTTCCAATGAATGAGTTGATGCCTAGGAATGTTCTTAAAAAGACATTATATGTAGGATTTATATAGAAAATATAATTGATAAATAAGCAAAATAATTTATGTAAAAAACCTGCTTAAATAAATCACACGAATCTAGTCAGACAGCAGAAACTGGATACACCAAAAATAACCAATTCATTAAATTTCATGTAATAAATATTCTGAATAAACTTTTCATGAACAACCCATAAACTAATAAATATTTATGGCAGTTATTTAACCATTGTAGAATAACAACTAAGAAAAAAATTACACATTGTGGTGAATAGCATTCAAAGGGAAAAGAGTTCATGACACTGCATAAATTATTCATTATTAATTATTCTCCTGCTTGTAAAGGCTAAGAAAGAAAAAAAAATTACCCTAATTTTGCATATTTTGTTCACCGTTTTTTGAAGTGCTTTCCACATTTAACTACTGTTATCCCCATTTCATGGGTGGACAAAGCTGAGGTACTTGAAATTTGATTTAGCTAATGCCACAGATTATGTCAGTGACAGGACTCGGAACAGTCGCTCATTCCTGAGTTTGCCAATGGCTCATACTGAGATTTCAGTTCATAATGATAAAGCCTATCTGCAGGTCATCTACCTCCTAACGAATGGTATTCACAACCCATGTCAGCACATTTAGGATTCTGACAGTATCCTAAACCTGAGCAATGGGGTGTGGTAGAGATCATTTTTAGTCTTTCTATTTAGGTTACACTCCTTCCACCACTATTCTCGTCTCTATCTTGAAGAAGTGTGCCCTCCCACGGGTTTCCATGGGAGAGCATCCTCAGGCTTCTCCCTTACTGGAATCCTTGCCTGAGAGGAGAGAATTGTGCAGGAGAGCTCTCCTGGGGAGCATCCGGTCATCCTGGTCCTCAGTGCCCAAGGGCCAGGGAGGACGTTGCTCTCCTTTGCTCCATGAAGAGAGGGAAAATGACTGTCACCCATGTGGTGCTGTAGCTGGTGGCATCCCCCACCTACAGCAGGCACAAAAGGCATCCTTGCAAGGAACTGCAGGTATTCATGTCAGGGTCACCTCTTATTCTGTATGTGCAGCGGCTGGTAAAGCCACCAGAGTCATTGCTGGAGGAAAGGGAGAAGTGTGTAATCTCCGTACAGCATCCATTACCTGTAGCTCCCAGCATCCAGTTAAAAGGTTTGCCCTCGAGCCTCCTGGACAATGAGGCTTGTGAACATGCTGTTTTAAATACTTCTTGAGAAAAACGGTAACTTTCCATAAGGCCTTGAGGCTTTCCATGTCCTAGAAGTCAGATCACAGAAAGTAGGCATGGTGGTTTCCTACTGAAACTTGCTTCGTTCTGGCTCTGTCATCTTCATTCATGTACTGCCTGCTCAATCATTCCCCAATGCAATCTGAATTGTTGCTTATCTGAATTCACATTCCTAGTCCCCATCTTTCCTTAGGACTTCCTTAACTGGCATGCTCTTCCAACCCATCTCAGTCTAGTTTCTCCTGATGCCTATTCCAGCCTAATCGAATGGCCCGTGGCAGAGAAGCAAATCTCCCTTACTAACTTCTCTGTCTCTTTGCTTAAACATTTCACCTGCTCCTAGGCCAGGATGAGTATGAAATATCTTGCTGCTTCCTTACTTGTGAAAGACTGTTGATACTTATATGAAAACTTTTTGATTTAGACCAAATGACCAGGCAAGCCATGGTCTTAGACATGATCACAATGAAAGTTTTTTCCTTCACCTCTGCAGGATTCCTACAGCTAATAAGAAACAGGTTGCTCTTGAAGCTCTTGAGCAATGATTAGACAGCCATGTTGGCAGTGGGATGAATTTGGAGTAGAATACACCCACATTTGCATGTAGTTATGGTCTGCTGTGTTCAGGTGTGGCTAGTGCAGCTCATAGCAAGATTTGCCTCCGTAATTCTCTCCTCATAAACTTTTCCTTCTGTATTTGGATGGGTACATTTGGGACTTGTGTAGCTCTGGTAGCATGATGGACAGGTTCAAAGCCCATGCACTACACAGTGATTTCCATAGAACAGTGCTTTAAATTTCAGGGCTTTTTGTTAAGTAGGGCACAGTTCACCTCCGCTTGGCAGTATTTTCTTTGAAGCTGAATGGGATCTGTCACATTAAGATACTCAGAACACACCTCACAGTGAATTAGCAGCAGAACTTTCTCTGCTGCCAAGACTGGAGTGGTCCTATGCAGAAGCAGAAAGAGATGTAAAATCCCCCTATTCACTGCAAAGCTGGCATTTAAAGGACACTAAATGAGGTAAGATTTTAAGAATCAAAAAAATCACTATCATTAATTTTCCTAAAGGCTTGCTCTCAAATTGTGGATAATTTGGTTGTCTCCACTATTTGTTACTTATTCTTTTTTTTTCTTTTTCTAATTGTTACGAATAAACATGCAGTTTTATTTTTTCTGTGCTTGTATTCTGTTTCACTTTCCAATTTCTGTAGCCAATCCTAGTTTTCTAGGAATTTCATTTAAGGAAATTCAGGGGAAGCTGTGCCTTCTTGCCTTAAAGACAGGTACTATTAACATAAAATCGTAGCAATTTTAAAGTGAAATACTTAGAAAACAGTATAGTATGGTATTCCTACCTTTTGCTAAGCTTGTTGGATCACACTTAATGTGTTTTCTCTCCTGCTTTGCTCTTGAATGTTCCCCCCAGACATCAGGAAACACTGGCCAACTCAGAGACGCTCCGGGTGAAAGTTTAGAGGAGTATACATTAAGAAGTGTAAAACCCCAAAAAGTAAATAGAGAAAGAATTTTGCTTTCCTTCTGCCTGTACTCCAGAAAGAAGTTTCTTCCAAGTAGCTGCTTCTGTTTATCACATATACTCCAGTCTGGTTAAAATGGAGAAAAGAGAACAATCCATAGCTGATTAGTTAAATCTGATCTTAAACTACTCTGTTTTCTCCAGTGTACATTCAGCTTCACTTATATCTTGCCTATTGCTGTGGCATCTGAGTACATTTGTTAAGCCATTTAAATAAATAAATAACGAAAAACCCACAAAGCCCGGAGGAGTCATGGAGAAATTGCTTTTCATGGAGCACTTGTTTATACAATGATGTGGAGTTTTTGCTGCATAGTTGTGGGTGGTTTGGATACTAGTTATAGTGAGCTGCCTAGAAAAATCAATGTATGCCCAAACCCCATAGACTTCTGTTGTGGTAAGTATTTAGACACTTAAATACCTCTAAGTAATATATGAAGCTTATATATCCCTCAATAGCCCCAGGTGAACATGATTCAGAAGGATACTTATAACTCAGTTTTCCCTGGTTTACAGTTAACAGTGATGCAGATTCTCATGTACATAAGCACTACAGAGAAAGAGCAGATGGCTAGAGAGAAAAAAAAAAAAAAAAGGAGAATTGGGAATTGAAGAATGCAAAAGAAATGAAGGAAAATGGAAAAGCAAAACATCTGAAGACAAATGAGAAAGAGTGTAATAATGCAAGGTATTTATTACAGCCCGGTCTGTCTGACTGTTTTAGCTTTGAGAAGGATACTTGCATTTGCGGAGAGGTCATTATACCACTTATCCCATGTGGGATCTTTGATTTTGAAATTTAGAAGAAGCTCAGGGTTGCTGAGAAAGCAGATGGTAGAGATAAGAATGGATGGTCTCAAAAATATTCTTGCCCGCAGTTTCAGCTTAAATAAAGATCACAGAATCACAGAATCACAAAATTTGTAGGGGTTGGAGGGGAACTCAAGAGATCATCAGGTCCAACCCCCCTGCCAAAGCAGGTTAAAGGTGGGATTGTAACTACAGGTTTTAAAGACTGTAGGAATCTACCTCATAGTAATGTCTTCATTCTCTCTGTGTTCAGACCTCTTCAGGGTGTCCATGCCCTGTATCTGACTCCCAACAGCACACAAAAGAGCCTATCGCCAAAGAGCTGGATCTGTTATTAAATGCAACTTTTTAGCACTTCACAGCACCAAACCTCATGGGGTTAATTTCCCTCTCCCTCTACCCTCTTTATTTAAGTTTAAATAAATAAATGATATATTAAAAAGTATAACTTTTGAAATTTTCCATTTTTTCCCCTCTCAGGCATAATAAAATATTTCTAATGATATGTTAAGAGGCAATTTTTAACGGGAATCACGGGTGCCTGTAAATGCAAAGGTTTATGTAAATATATTTCCCATTTCTACGAGGACAGCCTTTGTCTCTCTCTTTTTCTATTATCAGCGATCAGAAGGAACCACAGGAGGAAACGCTTCAGCTTCCCCAGAAGAGCCACGGGCGACCTCAGCGCCAGCACCTCCCTGCCCGTTCCCACTGGGTGGCAGTGCTCGGCTGCGCTGCCAGGCGGGACGTTGCTGCTACCGAACAGCGTTTCGTAGGAAATACTTGGTTTACTATACAGTACTTTTTGGTAGATTTTTAAGGATAGGAAGGATTTGGGTGACCTTTTGCATAGAACTGCCTCGATCATTTGCTGGGTGTCTGCTACTTCTGGACATAACCTGGGCCAGAAGACGTCAAGTTTCACATCAAGACTTATTGTGACAGAGAATCAATGAGATCCCTATGTAAATGGTGTCTGTGTCTAACTACATTTTTTTTTTCTCAAAAAAAAAAAAAATATATATATATAAAACTCCTTGGGAGACAGGATATTAATGCATGCATTCACACTTCAACAGCGATGTATAGTATTTGGAAATTAGGAGAAATCTAGCTACCTTAAAACACCCAACTGTATTAACAGCACTTTTCTCACTCCGAGAATTTTTATTTAAGAGACCTCAGAATATCTCAATGGCAAGTTTCCCAACAGAGGATGCTGTCAGCCTATAATTTTTACTTTATGGACCCATTAACAAAATCTGACAGCTAAATTAGAGGTTCCAGCTCTGGTCACCCCAATAGTATTTGTGACTGGGCATGAATGACTGCAGGCATTTTATTTGTGGATCCAGATGATCTCTTTGGCTTCAAATACATATTGAAATGAATATGCACAGCAAACAGAAATGTCTGTTTTTTTAAAATAGACATCCAGAAAACAGAGAGTCTGTGCAGCCACAACAGAAATTCAAAGAGCAGTGTCCCAGCACAAAAAAACATATTTTGTGAATCAGTACAGTTTGGTTTCAATTCACTCGAATCCACAGAGCTATCCAGTTTACAGTGACTGGTGGTCTGGCCTCTTTATTTTGCTCTCTGTCCTTCATCAAGTTTTTTAGGAGCACCGAAAATATATCTGTATAAACCAGACAAGGCATTTACTAGTGTAAAGCAAGACAGCCAGGGACTGCTGCAGCCATAAACATAAAAGCTGAGTGCCTGGAGCAGAACAGGGAGGGACAAAACAGCAAAGAGCCTGCTGAGAAGACAGAAGAATGAAATTGCATTGGTGCTGCAGCATCAAGAATTCATCCTTTATCAGAGATGCCAAAGGGAGGGTCCCTGTCTTCACTGGGGTAAATGTGTAGGTTAGGTTTTTTGGAATATTCCCTTGTATGTGAGAATGATGCCCTCAATAGCAGATAAAGCCTGAGTGTCTGGATTTGGGTGCCAAAGCAGATCCCTCTTTAATTGCATAGATCCCCTAAATAAACTCTACTTTCAGAAATAGTGGGCAGTTCTGCCTTCTGTTAGTTTTTGAGATGAGCTATGGAGCTTAGTATTTTTAAATAATCAACTGGGCTAGCACATGAATAAAAAAATATGGGTTTTGTTATCAGTGTTTAGCAAGCTAAGTTTTAGCATGTTTATTTTTATTTTATTCTCAGGGTAGAATCAAAATTATTCAGAGTACAGTATTGTTACTTCTTCAAAGTGCTAGGCAGAAAGATACAACCTTTAATATATGTAGAGATTTGTCTTTAGTTATTTGCCATTAATCATAAGACCCATCTCTCCTCTGATGTTGCAGTACAGTGTTTGTGTGTAAGGCTATGGGTTTTGCTTTCAGTCTATCTTCAATGCACTAGAAAATTGATAAATCATTTGGTACAGATACTCGGTCGTCTAAACCAGATATAATTAATCATTTAAAGGGCATTCCTCTTTCTCTGTTTAACTCACAATCCTGAACTTAATGATAACTTCAGAACAGTAATTGTATGACTTGCAAACAGATTATTCATCCTTAAGTTGTTTATCATGTTCCATTTTCCTAAGCAGTCTTCCCTGTCATAGGAAAAAATTACTGTCTTGTGATAACAAAAGACATTACAGCTAATTGAGTCCCCTTCATTTTTTTTATTATTTTTTTTTTCCTCATGAGATGGCTTCTCCAAAGCAATTATCAATCCACTTTGGTCTGATAACATTACATTATGAAAGATTATCTTTGGTATATTTTTATATATATATATATATTTATATATATATTTATATCTTTGGTATATTGATATACCAACTATTTATTTATATAATTATATATTATTATTATTACTATCATAGTATATTATAATATATTTATTGGTATAAATACTCACATTCAGCAGAACTGAGTTCAACACCTAACCTCAGTGGAGAATATATTTAAAACTTGGCTAAGGACTTTGCATCACTTCCATCGGTCCTGTGTTTGGCCTCACCAGTGCAGCAGACTGTGCTGTTCTGAAAGGTATGCACTGCCCAGGATGTGGCTGTTCTTTAAAACACAAGCCATTCAGTAGCATGTTATGAAGAAGAGGCTCAATGCCTCCTAAACTGCACTCAAAACAAGTCTATTGGAAAAAATGCAGTATGTTGATATAATAAAAGTAGAAAATAGTTATTTCCACTCACTTCAATAAGCCCTTGAGCATAACATTTTGTCTTATAAGTATTGATGGTTTATCTTCTGTCTTAATAAAAGGAGGAAAAAATGTCCCCTATCAGTCCCCTATCAGTCATCACATGGACTGTTCATATATAAACTGAGAAATGAATTACTATCCTAGCTGTACTTTTATGAGCAACATCAGTAATCGTTAGTGTTCCTGCAGATGGTTTCCTTCTCATGCAGTTCTTCAGCCTTAAACAGTATTTTAATTATTTGCATTGGAAATTGGTTAGCCATTCCATTGCCTCTATTTCCATGAGGGCTGATCAGGAAATGTCTTTGTGTAGGGTCTCCTTCCTCATGCCCAACAGGTAAGCTGCTCTTCCCTGCTATGGATAAAAGAATGATCTGCTGGCAGAGCCACTGCTGAGCTGACACACTGGCCTGAATTATCCTACAGCAGATGTACAGCTGTGCAGAGTTTGACCCAGTTAACATCGTATTTAGCACTGGGTAATATAATACCTCCAGAGAGATTTGCTTTCCATCCTGCCACTCCAGCAAAGCTGTTTCATGCAAGGGGCATGGAATAAGCCTTTATCTCCCTCCATCATTTGGACTCCTCAAATTCTCAATCTTCCTTTTACATAGGACACTTTCATCTTGAGTAAAATCTACAGTGTTTGCTGTGAAAGAAGACTGACTGAAATCATTTCCATAAGAAAGGATGTAACCAGTGGTACATTATTTCACATTATACTGTTCTCTCTATCAATTCTTTTACTTTCCAGTAAGAAAGAATAAAAGTTTTCATAGATTGACAGCAAAAATAACTAGTTGGTGTTTTTGAAGTAGGACAAGACTGTCGTTGATGACTTTCTCTTTTAATATAACTTCTCAATATTCTATAGGCATCTATCTCCAAGTGGAGGCAGAGTACATAAAGAACAAAGTTCTTTCTAGGCCTCAGGGCAAACCCAAAGCATTCAGGTTGGATTTGGCTTTGTATTTATCCTCTAAAGCTCAGTGCATACTAAAATCTCCCAAAGACACAAAGTTTTTTTTTTTTTTTAGTAGTATTTTTTTTTCTTCTCTATTTTCCTTGGCAGCTAAAACACATTTTACATAACCACATTATGTGCTTCACAGTAATATATGAGATTTCATAAATGATATAAATGGCCTCATACAAATTCAAAACAGCACAAGAGTCAATAAACTTATATTGCAAGAACTCCAGACCGCAGAAGGGAAATATCTGAACCTTTCAAAATTAGTTCATTTTTTCCTTAAAACAACAACAACAGCATCAACAAAAAAAACTTTCCTCCAGCTCCCCTAAACCATTGAAATTTGGATATAGTCAATTCCTTCACTGAATGAGTTTCCTAGCTTTTTTTTTTTCCTAATATCTTCATAATATTTTCTTCCCCTCGTTTAACATTATTACTTATCCACATACATATCTGAATAGATCTGAAATTGGTTTTATAGGGCAACAGATATGCTATAAAACCTATTATTTAGGAGAGTACAAGCTTTAGCTCTACTGGTCTGCAAATAATTTATGGGGAAATATTCAAACCCAATTAATGTAATTCAAGTGGTGCTGAAAGAAAATCTTTGTCCTATGATCATATTTATTATAGGTGTGCATTACTGAATTGTCTTGGTGTTTATCTTTGATGGCTCAATTGCCAATAAGGTGTTGAGTGGTCTGCTTGTTACGACATCTGTTTAAAAAAATATAAATTCAGTTATAGCTTTTAATATATTTGAACTATGGTTGAAAAAAATTTACTGCTTTGTTTTTCTGAATGTTTTTTTCATAACCTTCATGCAGAGGCTGGTTCATTTGAGATTTATTCTCCTTTGTGTTCATCTTGGCTATCCTGCTATTCATCGTGTTCCAAGTGACTGTGTTCTTAGAAAAGGCCTCCTAAATATGAGAAAACTAGATTTTTTTCTTATTGACTCACTTTAAAATTGTGCATAAGAAACACGTGACATTTTGTGGCCTGATCCCATGCCCACAGTGGTAATGAAAAGACTCTTATTAGCTTCAACAAGCATTGGATCATGGTCTTCAGACTTGTTTTCAGACTTCATAAAGAAGCCTGGAGTCAAGCTGTAATCTTGCTTAATTGAGCCATTTAAAAACTGATAAGTCCCACAGTCTTCCTTTTCTTCCAGATCCCACATGTTTGTAATTTAATAATTTGTTGCTTTCTGTCTGAATAATCGAAAGTAATAATAATTGTACTTGTTCTTTAGTAAAATCATACTGAAAAGTTATCTATTCATAATTTTTTGTTTGGAAGGAAATGAAATTGAACACTGGTGAGGAGCATTCTCACTGTATAACCTACATATGAAAAAGAAGGTAGAAGTTATTTATATCAGTTTCAGATTTTCAGATCTGATGACAATATCTGAAAATCCTTTGACAAATATTCTTCATGTGTGCATTTCCCAAGCTTGAAAAAGGAGAGGCAAATCAAATGTATGGAAGTGGTTGTCTAAACCATCCAGGTAGTATTTGGTTTATCTCTTGATTTATTATTCTGAGGCAGAAGGGCCGTAAAAGTCCCAGTACTTCTGTTATTCTTTCTAAATTTTCCTTAAACAAAGCTGCTGTGTGAGGGGTAAAACAGACATTTCTTTGTCTGGAAGCAACAAATGTAATAAGTGCCCCAATATCTTTCATTCATTTGAATTTATGCTTTTTAAAAAATCTCCTTGGTTTTACTTTGTTCATCAGACAGCCCCAAATTCCACCTAGGCCTCTTCAATATTTTTAATTTTATTTATTTATTAATTTTTGGTGATATCTTTAAGCTATATTTTCTGAAGCAGTCTAAACAAAGGTTGCACATGAGTTTACCAAAAGAAACCCTCAGATGCACATGAATACCATGAAAACTTTGGACAAAATATTAAATAAAATCATTCTCAGGAGACTCTCTTTGGCACCACCTCTAGATTCTCCTGTAGTTACTTTCTTATTTGTCCCCTTTTGCCTCTGTCACATACCTCTGCTAACATCCAGGTGACATTTCCTTTGACTTGGATAAGATGAATAAAATTCACCATCTAGTACTTTTATGGGAAAATCTGCCTTTTGGATAAGTTACTAAAGAATGAAATCTGCCTCAGAATTTGGGAGAAATGGAAGGAGAATATGCTTGATATTCAAGCAAATTCAAAGCAAGATAATTCATTTTAGAAACCTTTTACTACAAGTTGCAATTTTGCTGAACTGGACAGAAAGAAAACTTTTTGCAAAATTATTTTGCCTCTCCTAAAGAGTTTGAATGTGTGCTGTAATGCCTCATATTTTACTAGTATGCTCATTCTTCTTACAGCAGCAAAAATACAAAGACTTTTCAAAACAATTTTATTCTTGACAATTTATAAATATTTGTATGTTTATGCAGATATGTATTTAGTGCAGTATTGACATACTGCTAAGAGACTAGACTTCTAGCTAGACTACTAATTGACCTACTGCTATGGAAATGAATGCACTAATATATAGGCATGCCCTTTAAACCTGACAGATGTAATTCAGCAGTATCATACAACTTTTGCATAGTGATAGCAATTATATGATAACTTTAAAAAGTCTCTATTTTTTATTTCTTCAGCATATGATATGATATTTCTTCAGTATATGATTTTACCACTTAAGACATGCAGTTTTCTGTCTGAATTCGCTAGCCTTTCAACTCTAAGCAAGCCATTTAGATATTTGTTATGATGTGTTTTATGCAGCTAGGGATCTTGAAGTTATTGGTTTGCAAACACTGCAGAATGTTTTGCGTGCAGGGTTCCTGTTGCTGCTCCGTGCATCTCCGCCACAAGCTCAAAGTTCTCCATCTGGTCTGCAGCCCCATGCTTCTCTTCACTCTCAGAATGGAAATAGAATAAAAATGTAATGAAAGGAATTTGCCCAAAAGGTGCTGGGAGGGGCTGTTCCTTTGACAACATACTTTAGGATAAATAACAGCAATGCTATTTTTTGCTTCTTCATTTGTTTTCCCTCTGTATAACCTCAAAAATTGTGTCTTTTTTTTTTTCCTAGCACTGAAAATCTGTGACACTATTTTTGATTTGAAATGTAGTTTAAAAAAGCAGAAAGAGTGTTTCTTGGAAAATTGAATTGAACCAAAAGTTCATTTTTTAGTAGATGTAAAGTAAGAATAGACTGATTTTTGTGTGCATTTAGATTTCCTAAAGTATAGATTAGGATATTTAATAATGTCTGAAAAGCACTCACTCTGCCAGTAATTTTCTAATTCTCGTCACGTAGTGACATGGCATTTTAGTTATAAGCACATATATATATATATATTTTAATATATACTACTTTTACTTTAAATGTGTGATTTTTAAATCTCATGGTAAATCAGGCCAGAAGCTTTGCAATTAAAGGAAACAAGATGCATACAACAGACAATTGTATAATCTAAGAACATTTTCCTGCAAGACAAGGCATATGAATAACTTCTGAAGTTAATTGGCTTATTCATATAATTAAAGTAACTTAGGTGGCTAAGCTTTGCAAGATTAGATTTGCCAGTGGAAATAACCATTATAGTAACAACTGGAGGCAGCTCAGCTGAGAAGTGAAACAATAAAAAGTAAAATGAATCAGTAATGGTGTTTATTATGCAGTATATCAAATCCATGACCATTGCTGGGTTATGTAAAAACAAACGTGTACTAAAGTAAATTCACAGGCTTACTAGAAGGAAAATTATATTGCTCTGTTATAGGTTAAAGTTTTCCCTTCTGCTAGGTTGTGTCCAGAATTCTTAGAAAAACTGGGAAAGAATGAGCAGATCAGAGGCATTTTTCTATTCATTTTTATATTATAGCCTGACCTTAGTTTTTTTTGATGTGACTGGTTTGATGACCAGTTTGATTCTTTTTGCTCTCGATATTATATTATGTCTATAGATGGCGCTACCTTCTTGCTGTTTCAGAAAATCTAGGCAGTAGCTTCTTTAAATACCCAAAACATTTTTTGGCAGTCTGTATCCCATAATCCAGCAGTAAGAAAACAAAATGTCTGGTTTGGAATCTGCTTTATAACCATTAAAAACCCTCTTTATTTTTATTTTTATTTTTATTTTTATTTTTATTTTTATTTTTATTTTTATTTTTATTTTTATTTTTATTTTTATTTTTATTTATTTTTTTATTTTTATTTTTATTTTTATTTTTATTTTTATTTTTATTTTTATTTTTATTTTTATTTTTATTTTTATTTAATAACTGTCAAAGGAAAAGCAGCTCAGAATGTTAGCTGTGGATTTGCAACAAATGAATGTCTTTCACATACTTAAAGGCTCCACCTTTTGAAAATAAGTGAAATCCACTTCAAAAATGAATCAAAATATTGTAAAATATAGTCTTGTGCTGGCATTATGAAAGTATTACTGGAAAATTCTGATCAAAAAACTTCATTTGAAAAATATATATTACATCATCACATATATCTTCTTCTATTTCTTTATCTTCCTTAATTAGCTGAAAAAATAAAACAAAACAAAACAAAAAAACGCATTATGGTTTCTGCATTACACAGTCTGTAAAATGTTATTTAGATACTTAATTCAATCTAGTTCTCCTGAAGTTAGTGTGTATATTTAAACAAATATCTAAGAAATAAAGTATAACCTTTTTATTTTGTGCATGATAAATAACAAATATCATGCATTTTAAATATTTTTCACAATTATGAAGTGCTATGACACTGTAATTCACATCATTAGCACAGTGATTTCTACTGTTAACCCTAATTTAAATTAATCCTGTTCATATGAATCAGAGAATGATGCAGATAGCTCTCAAATTATCATCTTTTTATTGGAAATGCAATTATTAAATCAGAAATAATCTATTTTATTTTGGAACGTATTAATAATGATCAAAAATGCTATTTATTCATTAACATTTGATAAAAATCCTTGAATATCATTCTTTTTATCTAATCTGAAAAGATCACATAGCATACAATTTACGTGTGTGCTGTCCATGTCAGAATGTTGTTACTTTAAGTAAAATTTTCTTATAAAAAAAGAAAGAAAATGAAAAAAAAAATTTTCTTCATGTGTCTATAAATATTCTAGCATTGACTTTTATTTGCAAAAAATACCATTTAATTCAGTACTTTCCCACCACATTTTGTGTGAGGTAGCTAAACCAATCCTCCCTGAGCTCTTGTAAAACAGAGTATAGAAAACTTTTTATAGTTAATATTCAATGAAAAAGACCTCACTACTCAAACGTTATTAACCTCTTGTGGTTCTGAATTGCAATAAACCTCTGTGGCTAGGAATATAAGATCCAGGCTTCTTCACTATAGACTATACGGTATTTTTGTCAGAGCAAAGCTTTTAAGAACTAACATGGAATAAAATTTATTGAATGTATTCATTTGTGTGCTCATGGAGGGATCTCCAAAACATATCATGAATGAAAAGAAAGTGCATGTCATACATATTTTTTCATAATTTAGCCAACATATCTGTGCATTCAACCTGATGTTTCCCTATTAGGAATATAGCATCCAAAAAGAAAAAAGAAAAAAAAAACAATAACAGCAAAAACAAAAAAGCCAACAAAAAACCTTATACAGGCCATACTGAAAGCCAGATTTAGGTGCAAAATTTTGAGATTATATCCATTCTTTTCTTAGTTATGGTTAAGGACAAACACTGTGGTAGAATTTCTGCTGAAACCCCATTGATTCCTTCATAGACACATTTTTTTAGAACTCTTTCAAAAAGTTATTACATTATTTTATGCTTCATTTTCAGGACAGAAACTTCAATAAAGCCATTTGCTTTAATGTTCCATTAAGAAGAACTAAAATGAATAATTTCTGAGCATGAAAATAATCCAAAGGATACTCAAAGGGGAGTAGAGCTGGTTAGCAAAGTCATGTCTTTGGGATCAGGAAGTGCTGGGCTGCCTCAGGAATTACTGAAAGCAAACAAACAAAAATTTCTTTAGGCTTTTCCAGGAAATGAAAATGAGTATCCAGAAATCCGTAATCCACTGAGTTTAAAAGAGAACAAGAAAAGAAGTGGACAATTCAACAATGAAGTTGGAGCCAAGGTTGAAAAGAATCTAATGCCATTCCCAGGAGTGGACTAATAATTTGTCTCACATTAAAGGTGATGACAGAAATGGTGTAAAGGCAGGGTGGCTGATGAAAGGAAAGGAATAGAAATAAAACGTTAAGATGGAACAAAAGCTCAAGGCCTTAGGTACTTAAACACGGAAGTGGTGAGCAGATATCTCTATCTTAGAAGACTGAAAGATTTAGCACATGAAACCACAAATCAGGCTGCAAAGGTTTTAAATAACCCTACCCATGTATTTAAATTGGTACCATATGACTGAAGAGTAACAAATAGAGCATTTGTGTTAAAAGCAAGGTAAGAAAGCTATCAAAGCACTACACACCCATTAATCTCAACTCAGTAAATACAGGCTACATTTTAAATGAAAGAATTGTTAAGGGTATGGATATGAGTGGAAAAAAAAAAAAAGAAAAAAAAAAGAAAAAATGCATTATGGATTTACCAGGTTAAGCTGACGAGTATCCTAGGTAAAAAATGATTTTCTTCTCTAGAGAAATGTTGATCTGAACTTAAGCCTGAACTTATGTAGTAATAAGAAATAGATTATTAAAGTAAACACAAAGACATAAATTAGCTGAAAAACAAAGAGGACAATGAATTGTGCCAATGAGAAGCCATTAGAATCCTCTGAAGTTCATTTTTGGTGCTGATCTTATGTAATATTTTTAAAAGTGAAGTTAGTACAAGAAGTAAGATGTCATACTACAAGATATCAAGTAAAATATGTCTCGTATTAAGTGTACGAGGCCTTGCAGATGACATCCATAATACCATATATTTTTATTTTCATCTATTGAGAAATATGCATTAAACTGGAGTAAATAATGAGAGGGATCACTAGAGTACTCTGAAGAATGGAGTAACTATCATTAGTTACTTTCTGATTAGTTACTAACTATATTCGTTAACTAGCTAAATTAATTTCTTCAGCAAAGGATAACATATCATATAGCTGTTCTTGGTAATATGTTTAAGAGAAAAAAAAAGAGAATAAGAATTAAAAAAGATAATATAATTACACAAAACCAAACAGGATTTGATTTGACTTCATGCATGCATTGAATTAGAAGGTCCATCACAGCAGAGAAATTATAGAAAACATTTTTAATAGAGATACTGTGAACAAAAATGCTAGATCACTTTAGGATGGGCCTTTGCAGGTTCATAACTGATATTATTACACGTAATTAACCATGGCGGACTCAATTTGATGAGCTGGGAAGTCACTTTTCTCTGTGTGATGATACTCTTTGAGTAATCGATATGTGCTGCTTTTGCTCCAAGTCCACCATATTTACTCACAGAATCACAGAATCATCTAGGTTGGAAGAGACCTGCAAAATCACTTAGTCCAACTTATGACCTAACACTTCCAAGTCCTCCACTAAACCATATCACTAAGCTCTAAATCTAAACATCTTTTAAAGACCTCCAGGGATGGTGACTCAACCACTTTCTTGGGCAGCCCATTCCAATGTCTAACAACCCTTTCGGTAAAGAAGTTTTTCCTAATATCCAACCTAAATCTCCCCTGGTGCAACGTTAGCCCATTCCCCCTCGTGCTATCACTGGGCACGTGGAAGAACAGACCAATCCCCACCTCGCTACAGCCTCCTTTAAGGTACCTGTAGAGAGCGATAAGGTCGCCCCTGAGCCTCCTCTTCTCCAGGCTGAACAATCCCAGCTCCCTCAGCCGCTCCTCGTAAGACTTGTTCTCCAGACCCCTCACCAGCTTTGTTGCCCTCCTCTGGACATGCTCGAGCACCTTGATGTCCTTCTTGTAGCGAGGAGCCCAAAACTGAACTCAGTACTCGAGGTGCAGCCTCACCAGAGCCGAGTACAGGGGGACAATCACTTCCCTAATCCTGCTGGCCACACTGTTTCTTATGCAAGCCAGGATGATGTTGGCCTTCTTGGCCATCTGATCACACTGCTGGCTCATATTCAGCCGACTATCAACCAACACTCCCAGGTCTTTCTCTGCCAGACAGCTTTCTAACCACTCGTCTCCCAGCCTGTAATGCTGCTTAGGGTTGTTGTGCCCCAAGTGCAGGACCCGGCACTTGGCCTTGTTGAACTTCATACAGTTGGCCTCAGCCCATCGGTCCACTCGTGTGTATGCATGGATGTAGTCCCTTTCTGTTCAGCAAAGCACCTAAGACTGTTAACTTCCAACATTTTTTAACAGGACTTAAATCCAGGTTTCACTGACAACACCTCAGACATTGTGTCTGTATGTACACACACTAAATGTACATAAATATCATTCCTATACATTCTGAAAAATTATGGATGATACTTCTAAAATAAAATACCAACTTATGGAAACGGTTATGATGTCTTTCAGTGACTATGATATTAAACATGTTATGTCAAAAAGGTCAATTTAAACTATTTTCAAAACAATGAGAAACAGCAGTGAGTGTGAGTCATAAATTATATTAAAAGTATAAGAAAATGTTCAAAACTTTTGCAGTACTGTAAACACAATTCAGTTGATACTGCTGAATTTTTACTTGCAAGAGTTAGGAACAGGGTGTTCAAGGCTACTTCCTTTTGTGTTTGAGTGTAATTGGATAGCTTTCTTTTTCAGAAGAAAATAATGATTTAAAATAACATCCATGAAAGATGCAATGCTGCTAATGTGTTCTCAGAACCTGGAGCATGTATTGATAAAATGGAAATGCTCTGGGAGAAATTTATTTCACTTGCAATTCATTTGGTTCCTGCCATAATTGGACAAAGGATTTGAGTAGCTGCCAGAGAAAATGAGAAGTTGAGCATTCAATCACCACCTCTGCAATTCCAGAATTTTAATTGCATCGCTCACTGTGAGACTTGGGAGGGAAAGTTGTGAAGACAGAACATGTCATAAGTATTGTATTGCTGACAGAGTCTTTTTTCTTATTCCAGACGTCTCAATCACTGCCAAACAACGCAGCCCTGCTTGGAAGAGTACATCTTGGGCACGGACAGCTCCTGCATCAGTGACTGGGGAAGTGCACACAAATTATGCAGATGAAGAACACTATCATGTGGATCTTCAGGGAAAAAGTCTAACAATAACATTTCTCAGTTATGTTTGAGTATTTAAATGAAGCTGAAGTTTTCATGTGCACAAATTGCAATAGCGGTGTACTATTGTCTCATTTTAAGTGCTCGATTGAGATGTTTAGAGAGGATTGACAGGGCAGCTAGTTAATTTTGTAGACACCACTGTCATGAACAAAATTTGCACCTAACCCTGTAGGTGCCTAAAACTTCATCTGCATCAGCTTTCCTCTAGGAAAGCTCTTGGTACATTGTTGTAGCCAATGAAGTCTTCAGAATACTGAGATATTTGGCAGGTGATTAAGGCCTAAGCCCTGCCAAGGTTCACTAAATATTCACCTACTTTACCTGAAGGTCCCCAGCCAGTGCTTGTGCTCAGACATGAAATAATTAACAGCTTGTTGGCCTAGAACCAGAGAGTGATCCTGCACATCAGCCTATTGCATTCTGTTCAGAATAATCACTTGGAAGAATGAGAGCTGGCTTCCCACTTCTGTGCCAATTAATATTCAGACCACTAAATCAGTATTTTCCAAACTGGGGGACTACATCTGGAGGGGCAGGGGCAAGGGCAGGAAAAGTGCAAATGGGGAAAGTGTATTGCTTCCATTTGCAGTGATGGAAGAGGAATAGCTGCCCTGCAATGTCAAGTGAAAAGGGTGTTGAGGTGATGTACAGAGACTGTAGTTTGTGTTCTGGGTGAAGTGGAATATCTCTGAGAAGCGTATATGAGAAAGTACCTATGTCAGGATGCTGGTCAGCTAGAGCATGCAACATTGTGCTCCCGTACTCCTGGTGGGTGATCCTACTGATGACTAATCCCTGTGTGAAAAAACTTCATAGGTTCCTGGCATTTGAATGAAAGCACACAGGGTTGTGAATCTCTGAGGACATTAAGTTAGTAACAAGAAATGCAGCTTAAATTGCCCCTTCTTTCAGCAGTATCTTCCACACTGACAAACTAAATCTCTGCTAAAGGAATTTTTGAGCCCCCAGTTGTTCAGCGCTGTTCCCATATTGAGGTGGCTAACTTGAATGGTTGTGCATTGGTGCACAAACCTAAAATTTGGCTCTTTGAAATCACCCAGACCCCCTAAATTTTATGAATTTTACTCATTTGTGGTAGTTTAGGAATGGCACTCAATGCACTGAGAATATTTTTTAACAGATACAAAGTTTCACTCAGTACATTTTTGAAGCCAAATGAGCATTCTTCAGAATAAATTTCAGCAAAAGTTGGAGAACTTCCACAGGAAATTGAGATGAAATTCAGTAAGTAATCGCATGACAGACACAGAAGTGTCCTAGAATTTTGCTAGCACCTGACAGACATGTTAAACCTTCTGCAATCTGGGCTGTATTTGTAATAACTTAGCAAAGAACTGTTCTTATTAGTGCTATAAAACAGAACAAACCAAAAATATATATCTAAATTCCTGGTTCAAATGTGATTAATACCTGTGACAATTATTACATCAAACAGAGAGTCAGGGGCATTTGCTTCAGGTATCAGCACTCAATGCTGAAATAGTGAGGTGGAAAACTGTTATAACTTTAGAGATCATTAAAAATTAGCAGTGGAATTGGGCACATTTTCTTAAAAGAGAAGTTATAAACAGGAATGTTTATTTTTCAAATAAAAGATTCTTACCTCAAAATTTACCAGTATGGATATATTAAAACTTCATTACCCATGCTGCCATCACATTATTTTCTCAAAGCACAGTTTTTCAAATAAACACAATGGCAGATGTGCTTGAAAATTTTGCTTACATTTATATAAAAAAGTAACATGTTTAAAGTAAATAGCAAAGAAATAAACTGGCCCATGAAGTAGCAGCTTCTAAATTTCTCATGAGATGTTTCCTCTGTTTTTCTGATAGCTCAGATTTGAAGACATTTGGCAATAGACTCAACAGCTCATGGCTGTGTTCTATTCTAGACACAATGTGTAGCTTATATTTTCATTTTTCTGACTGAAATGTAATGTACATTCAGTATGAAATCTCACCAGGAATTCATTTGTGTAAAGTCTGTCTTCTCTGGTTATTCTTTGTTTAGCTTCTCTCTCTCTCTCTCTCTCTCTCTCTCTCTTTCTCTCTTTTCCATAACAAATGTTTTTAACTTAAGACCTTAGATGAAGTATTTTGGTGTCAGTCCTACTTCTGCTTTAAATTGTCATGTAACTAAGACATTATGAGACTCTGTGGAAGGCAATGAAGAGGTGGTGCCTGAAGCAAACTAATAGAGTCCAGCGCTTTATTTTTGTAACTTCTTGCATAGAACTATTTTTAGTGGTTGCGGGTATTATAAATAGAAGAGCATGCATTCTGCATCCTTCATACATGTAATTTGATAAAAGTGAGACTCTTGCTAAAGCCTAATTAGCTAAAGGATGTGAGAGTTACCTCAGGACAATAAGCGAGTGCTTGGATTCATTTGAGCCTACTTCATAAGGGAAAACAAGCACTCTGAAATGTGTTTTATATGGAGAGCTGGGAAAAAGCTGGATTGACTGATAGACTGATTGATTGATTTGGGTGGGAAGTGCTTAATACACCCAAGACTGATTACCAAATGGAGGCAGAACTCTCTTGAAGGTGCCTCTATGTGGCATTACTGTATTTTATCCTGAGGCTTGCTACATTTGCCCTGCTCCTATTCGAGTACTGATAAGTAACAAAGGATAGTGTTGATGTAATTAAAGTTTAAATGGACTGTAAAGTATTATTTCCTGTTAGTCTGATTTTATCTACATTACATGTTTTGCAATTGGTTTGTTTCTAATGATTTGTTGCTATGCTTTGAAATGCTATGCAAATTATATTCAGCCCTGTAGTCAATAGAGATATCATTTATAAGTATGCTTCACATTTAAAATATATGGCCTGTCTATTCTTCCTCAGAAAGCTGGAAAAGCATTTTTTTTTTTTCCTATGCATGTTCTCTGTAAATATAGAGAAGGGAGTAACACATATAGCATATGAAACACACAGTGTATGAAAATTGCTAAAGTGATCAATGATTTTTCTCCCAAAGGATTGTTTTTTTTTCCCATTCTCTTGGGTGGACATAGCAAAAGCAATTCTGTCAGCATGAATTCTTATCTGTCATAAAGTCACTTATTCTGTTAGTGTGTGTTTTACTTAAGAAACGTGACTGTGTCCTGCATCGCAAGTGTTTTCCCTCAAGCTCATTTCAAAGGTATTTTAGTACTGGGGATGGCTGATGTGTGATTCTTCCAGTCTTGCAGATATGCTTCTGTTGGTAATGTCTTGTGTTGTTACAAAGCTCTAATGAGTAAAGAAAGGGTAAGCCAACAAAGTAAAAATGAACAAGACCCAAGTGAGGTCAATTAAATATATAACCATATATTTTTTGGTAGTTAGTCATTCTATCAGACTTTGTTGTGGACAGCAATTGCATAAATAACCAGTAGAATTAAGTGCTGATCTGGATATACAAGTTGGCTTCTGGGTATCAAAAATTAGGTTTTCTGATACATTTCTATCAGGATATTGAAAGATTTAGATATATAAAAATTTGGAGGAATAGAGGGAACCTTTGCTGTAGCACTTAAAATGTGTTGGAAAGGAAAATGAAGAAGTAAGGCTTCTTGTAGGTCCTTTGTATTACACATTTGTTTGAGGATTGTCACTTCTGTGTTGTTTGCTCCCCCATCTGACCTGAATCAATGAATGAGTCTTGTTGGACGTAGGCTGTTGGCTCTGTAGACAATCTGCATGGTGCAAGGATAGAGAGACTTAAAAATACCTGTAATTGTTGGATCAACCAATGAAGGGTTAAAAGTAAGACTGGGACAAGTGCCAAATGCCTATCATGGGCAGTCTTTGCCCAGGCAGATTCACCAGTGCTGGAAGCTGTGCCCCCCTGGGAGCACAGAAGCACCACGGCAGCCGGCAGTTTCCTGGCAGTACCTCCAATGAGCAGGTAAGACTTGGTGGCCCCCAAAATCTAGTCCCAAGCCTTGTTTGTACAACCAGTGAGACACAAACGATTCCAGCCACAACGTGGAAGTAGCTGTTGGTATGCTGTTGCTCTTTGGCTAGCTGGCAGTTCTTGGGGATCTGTCTTCTAGCAGAACAATTGAAGTTATTGTGAGTTTGCTGTACACTCTGAGAAACAGGTTATGACTATTCACCAGTAAGAATATATTACTGGTTACTGCTGCACAGAAAAGTTCCAACTGTTCTGAGCAGTAACAGAAGATCTTTGTTGCGAAATCACAAGGAACCTCTTTCTGGCACCCAAGAATCTTGCACTGCAACTGCTTTATATACCAAATATGTCTCCTGTGTGAACATATTATAAATCATCTGTGTTTTATTAGAAAAGCACTACCAAGCTCTGACAAAGGGTACTCTCAGTAGGTTCAGTTGTTTGTTCCCGTCTTAAAAGAGGAATGTTGAAATCAGTTGTGTGAGCAGGAATTCCTGGCAAAACAAACCCCCAGGAATGCTGGAGACAGGACTGTTTCTCTAGGCTAATAAACACTGCAGGGTCTTATTAAACTTGTCCAGCCAACACCACCACAACTGCCCCAAAGCTTGTGTTAAAGGCAAAAAAAAAAAAAAAGGCAAGAATAGATGCACTTCATGCAGCAGATGTAGCACAGGACTTTCTCTTCAAGGTGCACATATCCCAGTACTCATGGGAGGCAGAAGAAAACGTCCACTTGGCTTCCACAGACTTGGACTGATGTCTCCATCCCCCCCAACAGATATTTACTGTAAGGAAAATACTGGACTCCTGCAACACTGCTATTGCTCTGGAGAAAGTCTCTAACGTAGCACATAATCCTGAGCTGTTTGGAAGTTAAGTGCCTCACGGAAATGGGTACTTAGCACCTGGTTAGTGCAGGATGCTAGCCTATGCCCTGCGTTTTTCTGGACTTATGTTGGTGTCTGTCTCCTCATTTTTTAAATCCCTCTGATGTTAACCTAAGCAATTTGTTCAGAGCCTAGATATGTGAAAACTACAGACAGATGCATGCAGCTGTCAAACAAAGCGGAGTCAGTAGAAGAGGTAGAAACAATCTGCTTAAAAGTCACTGTAGCCTTTAGTCACAATAAAGGGAAAACAAACAAAAAAAAACAATCAATCAAACAAACAAAAAGAAAACAACAGTATAGATCACCAGTATAGATCTAGGCCAATTCCCTTGAATACAGGAAAATCACGATGAGTCCTTGAACTCAGTGGTTTTGCTGAGAATTTACAATGGAGGTATCAAGAATGAAACCTGTGCTTTCTTTTTAAAAGAACCTAATACTAGAGATAGTGGGATTTTTATTTATTTATTTATTTATTTTCAAGAAAGTCTGTACAGGAAATTCCAATGGAGTTTTTCATAGTAAGAAAAACTTCTGAAGGGCAGATATTTTATAAATCCCAACATACTCTCCTGAAGACCACTTGTTACAAGTAGGAAACCTCATCTTTCATTGAGGAGTGCGACTTTCTGGCTTTAATGAATTCAGTAACCATAATGAAAGAACAATTTTATTGCAAAACACAAGAAAAGCAAGGGGCTTTTGGTTTACTGCGATGTATAGTAAGTGCAGTCTGTTCTTGTTGATGCATAGCACTAGGTGTTACAAGGTCAGCTTATAGGGTTGCTATAATGGAGGTTTTTTTGTTTGTTTGTTTGTTTTTACTGCAATTGTTCAGAGAGTAGTTATTCTTTCAACAACAAAAAAAGGAAAGACTTTGGATACTTGTTTCCATTATGCATGAAGATGAGACTAAAATAATTTGGTTTTTTTTTTTCTGTAGGAAATATCAGAAGGTACTTCCTAGTTTAAAGCATAAGATTCTGAGGTGGGAAACTTGTTCTCTCAGTCTTGTTCTGAACCAAACAAAACAGGGGTTTTGGATATAGTTTTCTACCTACTTCCATGTGATATAAACATTTGGCTACAGACTACCAGATTTTTGATAAGAAATTTAATACTGGATCAATATCACTTCAGCAAATATTTACTGATCAAAATCAATTTAGCAAATATTTTCACAGAATCACAGAACTGTAGGGGTTGGAAGGGACCTCAAGAGATCATTGGGTCCAATCCTCCTGCCAAAGCAGGTTCCCTAGAGAAATTTTCTTGTCCTTGGTATGTTTGTGCCAATACAAAAAGTTTATTTTAAGAAATGACAATTTTCAATGGAAAAATGTTTTCAAAATATCTCAAGGAAGGTCTCTACCTGAATTAACAAGCTATAATGAACAAAAGGTATCTAGCAGTTGAAGGTAAATTCTAGGGTTGAAAAATGGTGGTCTTTTTTTTTTTTTTTAATTGCCAAATGTTCTGTGCATGAAATCATATGTGAATACAAAAACATAAAAGCAACTACTTCACTGATGAGTGAATGTCAGAAATCTAAAATTGGTTTGGGTATGCAGTGGTGCAGTATTTGGGGAAAAAAAAAAAAAAAAAAAGGCTTTTTCTTCAGAAAGTATGAATAAGACCCTTTTAGATCTACTGAACTAAATCACCTTCCATGTCCTTATGCTCCATAGACCAGAGTTTACATCAGAACCCCAAGAAATACAGAGATGTCAAATTTCATTTTTTTCCAGAGGAAAAAGATGTTTTGTGGAGTGTTTGAATTTTCACAGCCTGTCACTCAAATGATGCTATTGGCAGGCTAGGCTTGCTTTTCCAGTGCTAACGGAATAGTGCCAGGTGGCAGCTAAGGATGGGAAAGAGCAAAGAAGAAACTTTAAAAAGTGGTAACTAGAGAAGCCTGTGGCAGAAATTCTTCCATCATGCACATTATTTTCCATAGCACTTAAAACCCTGATAGTTCTTAGTGGATTGAAGAAAAAAATATTTCTGACAAATGCAACTTAATAGAGAAAACATACGTGCAACACATCTTTTAATTCATATTTAGTTTGCAGCTTGACATGGAATTTCTGCAGAAGTGTACCCTTTTTCTGTCACATTTAAATTTATTTTTTTCTGAAAATGTTTTTACACATGGTTTAAGTGCTTTCTGAAACTGGAAATCATGCTATTCTAAAATTCTAAGATACTTGCAATGTGATTTCACAATTCTACTCGTTTCTAGGTTTTCACTATGGTAACTCTTGAAACATATCCTGCACAAGAATAAATAAAAAGATGTCAAGATGTTGCTACACAAGCTAAAGACTCATCAAAACCAGCAGTGACATTCCCCCTTAGTAAGCACTCACAGGGAGTATCTTGCCTTCTCTTCTGCCTCCCACTGACAATATACCTTCTTGCTGATCAAGGGAGGGATGCTCCTGGTAACAAGTGGCAGGACTGTCACATAATATTTCAGATCATTTTAGTGGCAGTATCGTCTTATGTCTGAGTTAGCTCTTTAGGCAGCATGTCAACACTTTCTCATGGTCATGGCCAATCTACAGCTGTGCCAATGTCAAGAAAAATTATGCAAATAATAGAGCATATAATCATTCTCAAAAATATATACACACAAATACCGCATATTATTTTGAAAGTGGCTGTAGTGCCTCTCTGTGCTTTTAAGCTCAGCTAAGAACATTTTATTGGCAAGAATGTTCATAAATTGGTTGGACTACATCTGTGAACAGCCACCTGGTAAGGGTTACTCCAGGAATGTTTGCACAGGCATCTTAAGTGCTTCTTTCATGTTCTGAAGTTACTTATCGAGCGTAGATATGCAGGTTGTTGAGAAGCATTTAAACAAGAAGGCTTCTCTGAATCTGTTATGAAGAACCTGTAGGTTGATATTTCCTTGTATGAACCTTCTTTTCTTAAAGTACATTAACAGTTTCATTCAAAAAATAACATAATAGGTAATTTGAAAAAAGGAGACACATAATATCTCCAAGACAGTGCTTATGGTCCAAGAGTTGTTTGATATAATAATGGAAAAATGCATAAAAAGAGCTTAAGACTGATCATTGACACTGCACAAATTCAATTTAGAAATCCATAGCATAATTTAGCAATGGGAAAGATTAAAAAGTGGAACACATATCAAGTTTTAGATCTTCTGTCTATTGATGCCTTGAGTTCTAGAAAGGACTCCCCCCCCCAAAAATAATATGTATTAGCAAAGAACAGGCTATTGGCTTACTGGGGGAGCTACTAGATGAAGTTTTATAGCTGGCATAATACAAGCAGACAGGCTAGATGATCAAATGGACCATAGTCTTAAAATATATTAGTGCGGAGGTCTGAACTTACTGAATGCATTTATTGAATATATAATTTTTAGAGAAACCTGTGAGAATTAAGCACCTAAAGACCCATAAAATGAAATCTCATTCAGTATATTTGCCTGTCACTTCTGTCCAACTCCTCTGCCTCTTCTTTCTATAAATGCAGAATAAAACTCCCCTGAGAAAAAGCAGAACATTTTACACTTTCTGAAACTCAGTTAATTCCTTTATGGACTCAAAACTAAATGTTTCTTAATACAATATCAGCAATCTGGTCATATTTCCTAACACATAATGTAAACATACTTCATTTCTAAATATGGTTGTGTCATTTAGCTTTCAAGCAAACCAAATTCTGACACTATTTACAGAAAAGGAGGCTATTGATTTGCTTGTGTCTTTTCCTTTTCTTCAGATTTGAAAATTTGATGGTGATGCAGATATTGAATTCTGTCACTTCTCTACAGCTAGATAATATTTCTCATTAATGTATGCGAAGCGTGGGATGGATTTTTTTTTTGTCATCCCACCCAACAGCCTGGTTGTCCCCCTTTGTCCTTTTCCACCACCACTGGGAATTAGAGTTTCATGGGAGCAAGTGTGGGATTAGACTGAACAGAGATCCTTCAGCAGAGTGTTCAAATGCTTTGATCCCCAAAGAAAGTTATATACTGGGAGGTTCTATCCTGAAATTATCTTCCAGACTAGTACTTACTCCTGAAAGTTTTTGTTCTTCGACACCTCAGGTGCTTAAATGCCTAGGAACACTTACATTGTAGTACTTAGATACTATCAAAGCACTGTCACAATCCATACACTAAGGTCTAGCCTCATCTTTCTGTCTAAACTCCAGGGCTTGGCTCTGTAGATATTCTCAGAACACATTAATTGCACTGGTCTCAAAAAAAAAAAAAAAAAAGTATTGAGGATACTACATTTTTGAAAGAGATCAAGTAGAAGTGCTTGCCTGTGAAGTGTATTCAGCAGCATCAGGACAGGAGAGTATCTACTATTGAGACTAAACTGACTGAAGGGACATTGTCTCTGCATACAAGAGGAACATGTGGGCTTAGACACACCCTCTGTAAGGGCTTAACCCTTATCACTGCCAGTTTGCGAAATTGTTTCTTAACTGCCCAGCTGCAGATCATGCACCTGCTGTTTAGTGGGGAACATTTCCATTTTAAAATCTAGTTCATTTACTTACACATTTAAGTAAATTTAGATGGTTAGATAACACAATTCCTAAAGCTTCTGGAAGACTACGTGATCACCTGTAAAGGGTTGTTGCCATGACACTCCACTCTAGACTTTAGCAGTGTTTTCCTAGATAAAGACTGAACAGGTTTCTTGGCACTCTTACATCACATCTATTTATTTATTTATTTATTTGTTATTTGTTGGTGGTTTTTTATTTTTGTTGGTTTGCTTGTTTGTTTTTGAGGGTTTTGTCTTCCCAGCCACAAGTCAGACTGATTAATCTTTCTCATAGCCAGGAGCCTATTTTTGAAGACTACACATCCTGCGCCAGGCTGTAACCCCCTGATCTGAGTGTATTGTTCAGGTGTATTTTTCCCTCTTTTGCCAAGAATGAATCCTTATGGCATTATGGTGAGACAAATTATATAGGGGGTGTGTAAAATTAGCTGAGGAGGTTCCTGCATTCTAATCATGCCTGGAAGTTTGCATTTCTGAAGGAATATTTTTCAGATGAAATAAAGGGCAGCGTGTTTCCTAAATCCAGCGTGGATAACTGCCTTCTGCTTACCTAAACTTCCATATGCTTTCATTTAGATACAATGTTTGCTTTTTTTTTTTTTCCTCCTGTGCTACATGCTTCTGGAGTGTTGCTCTTTGATCAACAAGTTGGAAATATTTTCTCTTCCTATCTCTGTAAAGCCTTTACCTCAATTTGTAAGGCCAGTTTGTTAAAGTAAACTAAAATTATCACTAAAGTAAAGAAAAATCATCATTATGTTTATGTTAAAGATAACCACTTAAAAATAAACATCTAGGAGACTCATTTTTTTTTTTTTCTCCTCCTGATTTTATTGGGGCATACTTGAAACAAATTAAATGATTCATGAGTTCATCCTGGCTGGATGTCAGTATTTTTTTTCTGATACAAAAAGGTTAATGAGCTGGAAAGTGGTGAAGAAAACATTCTAAATGCTAAGTCTGCTTCCAGCAGAAGTAACTTATGTGCCAGTAATTTCCCTTCAGAGCTGCTGCACTCTATGGTGTCAACAATTAGGGACTGATTAGTACATGGATTATCAACACAACAGGCTGTATTGTAATGCTCTTTCAAACATATCATTAGGACTTTCCAGAACATAAATTTCCATGTACTTTACCTAAGATTTTTGGGTGTTTCTTGTGTTCCAGGGGCATGATTCCTCTCTACAACTGAGCTGAGACAAGTACAGGCACTTAAAGGGTAAAAGTATAATTTTGCCAACTAGGAATTATACAGTTGAGAAAGCCTGTTGCAGCAGCCACAGCCTGCCTATCCCAACAACATCTGAATCCAAGATGCTTCTTGCTACAGGGGTAGTTCCAGGCGAGTATTCACAGATGCATTGTGGTTTTATTTTGTAAGAGGTTCTACTGAGAACTGAAATGTTTAGGTTGAGGTTGCAGGCTGCTTCATGCAGTCCTGAATTACCATTCAGTGCCTTGTTTCAACTGCAAGGCAATAGCCATCTCCTAGTTTTTCTGTCAATATTAATTTTTGACAATATAGCTGTAAGAATAATATAGTAATAGGTGGGTCTCTATATTAACTTCACCATCTTATGCCATGAGAATGTAGAAGATAAGTAAATTACTGCTAGATGACATTTGGATATTTTTTTTCCCTTCTTAAATTGAACAAAAGAGATGAGAACATTTCAGTGATAAACAATGTCTTAAATCAGGTACAGTTTTGTACATAAGTATATGAAAATCAGTTATGGATGACCAAGTGTAAGGTTTGACTTTTGTACTATATTACTCTTCTATTATTATTTCTTGGGCACTGAAGTGTGTAAGGCACCTCTGAAAACAGAAGGACAATCATATAATGAGTAATTATGTCATTTACGACTTCCACTGGGTATAATGGCTGAAAATAACTGTTATGAAACACCTTTGAAGACTGTACTGTAAATGTGAGTGCAATGGCATGAGATTGAAACCCCTTGAAATGGAGGTGATTGTTGTCTAGGCAATAAGAAGGCCTTTTTCCATCTGCTTTAGATAGCTTTGCCAACAGAATCTGTTTCTTCTCACAAAAGTTCAGCCATGCCAGGATGAGAAAATGACAGTGAAAAATAGATGTTCTTTCAAGGCAGACTGACCAGATATGAGTTTAGCTTTCAGGGGAGAAATATTAGATATGAATCCAAAAGCAGCTCTCACAGACCCTGGCACACTGGGATCCACGTCTAGAGGGAATATGAAGAGACTTGGCTGTAAGAGGAAAATGCACCTGCACAGACACCTTATTATAAAACAGTGGTGTCTGAGAAGCTGTCAGGAAAGGACTAAAAGTCCTTGATCAATACTTTAATTCTGTTAGCTCAAGAGGAGCCATCAAATAGAATTTCTCTCTCCATTTTCTTTTCTTTTCTTTTTTTTTTTTTCCTTTTCTCTGCCTCCCCAAAAGGAGGAAAGAGCAACCTAAATTATGTTTTCCTCTTACCCAGGCATTTCTGAGGCATGCTTAAAATTAGATCAGCACCTGCAATATTAGCATAAATTTGTACCCCTTGCAAAGGAATCCCAACCATTTCTCACAATAAGATCTGGGTGCATATAAATACTCTTCTTAGTTTCCTGAGAAGGAAAGACACCTGTGCAGGCGAGAAATGATGTATGGTGTTTTCCAGCTGTGTTCCTCATCTGGACGCTAATGGGATCAGGGCACTAGGAGCCTTCACAGAGCTCAGTTGCCCTTTAGCTTAAACACAGTTTTACAAAATTTGTCAGCATCTTACAGTTTCAAATAACCTCTTTTCCCCTTAGCATTTCTTTGCATTAGTGTTCTACACTGTTTATCGTAGTTACAAGGTCCACCTCAGATTTTTTATGAATTATTTGCAAAGATCATGAAGTCTGGATGTAACGCATGAGGCACACAGAGTGAACTCAGTCCTGCAAACATTTCAGGCAGAACTTGGGAACTGGCTCTAGCAGTACTCATCATTAACTGTAACTCTGCTTGGAGTCTTGCAGACATCTTCATTATTTAAAGCTTATTATGGCACTTGGGAAAATATCTTTTGTTCATTTCAGAATGTTAATAATTCATCTCATATATCCTAACCCTTAACGCATTTACCACCTTTGAGGATCAGTTTCAATATTCACATAGCAACACATGGGTTCATCGTGGAGCTAGCTATTGAATATTTAGTTCCAAGATGAAAAAAAAAAAAGAAAAAAAAGAGAAAAAAAATCATAGTGTGTCAACTTATTTTTCATCAGTCACTATCATCCTTTACTAAAATCACCTGTCAGTGTCACAGGTCTCTACTTTGATAGACACAATGTATAACATAACAGCAATTAGACATTACCTGGAACAATAAATGAATTCTTCCGTTTTTGTATTTTAAGCAATAATGCAGGCAGTGTGAACAAAATGCATAATTCAGTAATATATGTTGTCATCGAATGTAAAGAAAAAAAAGTAAGAAGCTGAGTTGTATATATCATTATTAGACAACTGGAAAGAATCCCAGTATAATGTCATCTGCACCTAGTTCATATACTCCACATTTACAGTAGGTATGCATTCTGAGTTCTTATGATGTGGTCAACTTTCAGATAACTTAGCAGAATATATTTTCTTTACAATAATTGAAAAATGAAAGAAAATTTGCAGTAATTTTATTTTGAACTCAGTATCCAGCTCTCTCCAAGTGTCTGCATCTTGGGATTAATAGATGAATAACACATGAAAATTATAAACCATATATCGATGTGTCTGTTAGTATAAAAGCTTAAGATTCTCAGGGGATAGAAATCCAAAATACTTTCTGATTGATTTAGAGACAGCTGTGAAAGAAAATATCTTAACCAACAACAAAATGAAGAGCGCAATACTAAAAGTGGGTCTCAAGTGACAAAATTGTTGCTGCTGTGAAGTAGCACGATTCCTATGTGATGTAATGTAACCTGGTTTTATGTCTTTTTTTTTTTTTTCCCCTCTTACTAACGCCATTAGCAACAATAATACATTGACCTTATAATCATGTACTGACTTTTCCTTGTGCCAATATTTGGAATGAAAAGAAAAACATTAATCAAAGGCTCACTTTTGTAAGGCACTAAGTGCTCTGGGCCAGTCTATGCAGAACACTGAAGGCTTGTGATTTAACATCAGGTCTGGGAGTTGTCCCCTGACTTTCATGGTAAGATGACAAGACTATGAGCATGTTTTCAATTAAACATGTATTTTCCTATTTATCTGGATCATAGTAAACTGTTCTAGGAATCAAACCCTAACTACATAAATTGATAGGCTTCTAAATCTCTATCCTTTATACCTGTTGTTAGTAATATCAATGTATTAATTTAATATATTAATATTTAAGTTTCCCTCACTGGGATTTTGTTGGCAGTACCTTTCTTTCTCGATCACTTTCATTCCAATTAATAAAGGAAATATGTTAATTGTGCAGTAACTGGTTACCTAGGCTTGCATATTGCCTGCATCATTCATGGGGACTCCAGTATACATCTAATTTAGTTGGTTTCCTACTGCTATTCACTGTGAGACTTTAAGAGTATAAATTATGTCCTTGGAGAGATTAGACTGTTACTGGTTATGCCTCAAGGGTCTGGCTTGAATAGACACTCTAAAAAGGAAAAACACACCAAAAAATAAACAAATTATGCAAATTAATGAGCAGCAATTGTGGTGGAGACTGTTGTCAATTTATATTACCTTTGTCCTTGACTTCAACACAAATTTCTAATTTGCCAATGACAGAGCTTTTAAAATAGAGATCTCATTTACAAATTTAGTGTCAATTGTGGAGCATTGCCAGGATCCTACAGTGCAGGAGACTGTCTTGAAATGCACCTGTGTCTTTTGATCAATTGCACAACAACTCACAGGTGTAGGGATGTAGGCCTGGTTGTGTGTTTTAGGAGGATGCTTAACATTTGTGGTTAATCCTCTATACTTGCAGTTAGGGTCAGGCATCCTATTTAACTAGTGGAAGATGTGATATGAAGTCAGCCTTTACCTACTCTTTCATATGAACTGACTTTCTTCCTTTTACACTTTTTAACTCTTTGCTTCATCATTATACATCAAATTAGAAAATAATATAATGGATTTTTTCACAGAAATAACTATTTTCTATGCTGCATACAGTCTTAGACTTTTGTGCAAATAATTAATAAACCTGTGAAAAATTTATTACATAGTGATTGTACTTTTTATAAGCTCTAATACAACAAAAGATATTAATTGGTCTTTGCTTAAAATTTTGTATTTGTACACATCCCTTTTAAAAACAGGGGGACTGAGATGCTGAGAAACTAGAACAACAATTTCCATATCAGCAGAAGCCTTTTATATGTGAATGTTTATGAGAGAGTTGTTTATAAGAAGAGCCTTCGATAATAACTTTCTCAATGTTCAGAGCTGCTGTGAACTGTGCCACATTGTCATAAAATTCAGGAGCCTTTCCAAGTTGTTCCCCCCAGGAGCTCAGGCAGGACTTCAGGGAACCCAGGAAGGGCATCTGAAGCACAGGAGATCCTTTAACACAGGGTCCAAGCTCTTCTGCAAGTGGCAAGGAGCTTGCAGATTTTTTTTTTTTTTTCAGTAAGCACTTCCAACAAAAGAAGTTTAAGGACCTAAAAAAAAAAAAAAAAGGCTCACAGCATCTGTAATTAGATGAAGTGGTAGAGCAAAAGCAGTCTGCTTGTTCTGTATGGAAGAAGTAATGTTGAAGGCTGAACTGCTTTGTTCACTGTCTTCCTTGCATCTCCCAGGTGTCTCTGGAGGAGCTCTCAAAGTCACAGAGGAAGGTGCCGAGGCAGATTTCTGAGATGCTATTGCCCAACATCAGTTCTTTGACGCTATCCATATAAATTATTCTGGTCTTGTTATATCATATAGTTTAATAGCAGGGAAAATGTCCTTGATCTAAGAAGGCATCTTATGAGGAGAAGTGATTTAGTCAAGGGGTTAGCAGGGAACAGAAATCTGTGGCATGAGCTCCTGTGGATCTGTCAGTCTGCGGTGGATTGCAGAAATAAAAAGGGAAATATCCTGCCTAAAAATGTGTGCTGTTACTCTGCCCCCAGGGTTTGATGAGGTAGGTGCAACAGCATACGGTATGCACAGACAAGTGAACTAAACTAATATCCTGCAACTCAATTTTCTCTAGTAACGAAGGTATAATATAGATTTCAAAAAACCTGAGGCGGATAATGCATGTGGAGTGCAACCTGTATTCAGAAACCTAACATGTTTCTGAATCAGTATTTGTCTCTACAGATGATATCATGGCAAAGAACTGTTTTTCTTTTTAAGCTCTATTCTTTCACTTAACGCTCACTCCCAAAGGTATAGTTAGCAATATAGTTAGCTAATCATGTGAATGACATTTCTTGATGTGTGAGTAATAAAGCTTCTCATGAGATAATTCTTTGCAAACTATGGCTGCTACAACATTAAAATTTTATGATTGGTGTAGTGCTGGGCACATTGCCCACATGTAGTCAAAAAGTGGGTAAAAGAGAGCTGTTAGCTGGTTCCCCGAGTGAGTCAATCAGCAAATGATGGAAACTCCACCCTCTTTGGGAGTTCACTCATTTTGATGACCATCAGAAATATGCTGGATTATCTGAAATTTAAGGTATCTTCCAATGAAAAGTAAAATTAAAACAAACAAACAAACAAAAAACAGTTTTAAGCAGCAGGAAGATCGGTTTCTGAAGTCTTGCCTGGAATAGATTTAAAAGAGCTAGTGTTAATCTATATTATCTAACAAGCTAACTAATTGCTTCAGAAATTTAAAGACAAATTTTCTGCCTTACGCATCTGCTAAGCTGTCCAAATTGGACCAGAAATCTCTCCTCTAGTAGATTTAACAAAATGTAATTAACACATATCCTCACACTTTAAACTTAATTTAGACAAGACCAAAGTACTTGTAAGATAACTATATAAAATATGTCTTTCTTGTGTTTGTTCTTCAAAGCTCTTAAGTGTTTCTACTAGAAAATTGACTAAATTTTCAATCCTTAAATTAGTACCTTTGGTGACAACTGACATCTTTCTCTAGAAAAGGCAAGAATAGCAATGTAAGGCAGATGAAGGAGTGGAGCAAACAAGGCTGACAGTGTGTCATGGTTTTGGCTGGGATAGAGTTAATTTTCTTTGTAGAGGTTTGTATGATGCTGTGTTTTGGATTTTTGAAGAAAACAGTGGTGACAGCCCACTGATGTTTTAGCTATTGCAGAGCAGTGCTTACACAGAGCCAAGGGCTGTTCAGCTGCTCATGCTGCTGTGCCAATGAGGAGGCTGGGGGTGCACCAGGAGCTGGGAGGGGACAGAACTGGGGCAGATGACCCAGACTGACCAGAGGGATGTCCATACCACATAACATCATGCTCAGCAATAAAAGCTGGGGTAAAGAAGGCAGAAGATGGGAATGTTTGGAACAATGGTATTTGTCTTCTCAGGAAACTGTTACGTGTGATGAGCCCTGTTTTCAGGCTGAAACACCTGCCTGCTGATAGGAAGTAGTGGATGAATTTCTTGTTTTGTTTTGATTGCACACATGACTTTTGCTTTGCTAGTAAACTGCCTTTATCTCAACCCACATGTTCTCATACTTTTACCTTTCTGATTCTCTCCCTCATCCCACCTGGGGAGAGTGAGCGAGTATCTGGGTAGTGCTGAGCTGTCTGCTGGGTTAAACCACAAGAGAGTGGCATGAACTTCTGCATTATACATGGAAAGTATAAAAGTGCTTTGCAAGGGCATTGACCTAAGCTTGTATCAAATTGAATCCCTTCCAGTCTGGGCTTGGATGTAGCTGAACAGGGTTGCCACCACACGTGATATGCCATGAGCTCCTGCAAGCTCTTGTAATGAATGGACATTTCTTACATGTATGTCAGCTCCTCTTCTCCTCTGTGCTGCAATTCTTTGCATAACTCAGATAAAGTTTTAGCTGGAAGCTATTTGTAACACCACGTCAATAGAAAGTTTGGCAAACACACTTTATCATAAATGCCAAAATATAAGCCAAGCAATGGCATCATGCTTTCTGCTGTCATCTCTCACCTAATCCACCACTGGCTGAAAACAATAGACTAAAGTAAAGCATTTGCTGCTGCATAAAAAACTATCGCATTGTTCAGGCTGATGCTGCCAGTCCTATTGCAAGGCCGTTATGAGAAAATATTTTTGTATGAGAGGCAAGGGTGAGTCACAATGACTTACACCTGCCCTCAGACTCACAGCAACAATAAACAAACAAACAAAGACATCTAACTCTACTTTTCTCTGGTATTTTGATACACTCCTCTCATACACATCCCACTAACAAGTTATTAGTTCCAACCAAACAGAGTGAACACTCTATTGTTACTTGTCTTTTCAAAAATAATAGTGAACTGTTATAATTATAGGTAAACCATGTTGTGTAAAAGAGAAATCAAGGGATTCTTATTTGAAATCTTTTTATTTGCTAAAATGTTTGTTAGTTATACCTACTTTATATCTCATTTTAATTTTATGTAAATATTTCTCTCCTCTGTGGCTATATTACACACAGTCCATAGAGTAAGGTGACTGAAGAGAGAAGGAAAATACTTGGGAGAATAATGAAATAGGAAAAACTTTCATACTTCTTCTCACCTCTTCACAGTCCAGTAAATATAGTCAGCTTCATGTCATGTTAGAAAGAAACTTGAAAGAATTAAAGACAAGGAAGAAAAAAAAAAAAAGGAGCCGTGTGCTCTGGCATTAGAAAAAGCTAGGCATATTTGTATGCCCTGTTATGTCAGTTCTACATCAAAAAAGCTACCCACTCATTTGAGATGAACATGGTCTCTATCCCAGCACATGAGCAGGACATGTGGAATAATTGGAGTGGCTAAAAATCTTAGACTGTGTGAATGCAGTAGCTGACCCTCAGCAATGGTACAAACCATTGTGATATACAAGGTTCAACATCACCAGCTTAAATTAGCAGTTTATCTGAGTCCAGAAGGATGGAAACAGCCACAGGGATAAAGGATGATGAATCACATGACACAGAGCAAATGTAACTGTGATTAATGGGACATCACAACTCAACAAAAGAGAACCAACTGTGGAAAGAGATAACTACCACTACAAAGGGCAAATTATTGTCTAAGGTGATGTAATTAACTCCAAGCCTCCCCGTGGTTTGCTTGGCTGTTTCCCCGTGAGGCTCACTATTGTGCCCACAATAATGACAAGCTTGTGGATCCTTAGTTTAAATACTGGGCTATTAAGTTTCATTTTTACCTGTTGCAGAGAACTGATACCGTGTCATAGTTGAAGACAGGGCAATTTGTAATAGTACAATTACAATATTCAGTTGTGATTCATTCAACTAGCATTCTCTATGAAAAGACAATTTGAAGAAAAGCTTATACACAGTGCACTGTGATATATGGGGTCCTTTAAATATTTAAATTCAAGACTTACCCATTGATTATACTTTTTGTCACTGTATGAAGCTTCCCAAAAGTGTTTTGTTACAGCAGGTGTGATTAAAAGTGTTTTTTTGTTCTTTATCCTTATTAGTTATATCCCAGACGGACAAGTGGTATTTTTCTCATTCTTTCCAAAGAACTGTTTTAGTCATGGGAATATTTAGCTGGATTGCTTGCTCAAAGATATGTTGATTCACAGTATATCATCTTCATCTATTTAGCACGACAAAAGCTTTATTCAGATCATTTGCTAGCAATTCTTACTGCTTCCTTTCTTCAACATAGAAATGAAGATTTATATGCCCCTGAAGGGATTCTGCTGACAACTTAAAAAATTGGAACATTTCTAAAAATTCAATACCTGAAAACTGGAAGTGGAGCCAGAATTTTAATTTTCTCCACTGGCTGTGACACTTCAATGGTTATTCTAAGCTGTCCTAAAGATAAATAAGTTAAATAAGACACTCCCTATTTGCCATCCTAGTTTAGAAAGCAGAAGTTTTAAACTGCATGTAATTTTACCATGAAATCTAAGTGGGACTTCAGTGATTCACAGGAATCTCCTATCAGGGTAACTTTTACTGTGGCAACATATTAACTTCACACCGACATCTGTCTGTTCATATCTGAAAACTATAGAATGATCACTGAAATGTAGATCAAAAATGCCAAAATTTGAAAGACTTCTGGATTAAAACCAAGAAAGTTCAAACTACTTGATGTTTGCATAGTTTCTGGATAGACTGGTTTCTCTCTATCTTCCTTCTGACTTATTTTTACTTTGGGCCTTGTTAGGCATAGGTATGTGTTTATTGTTGTGGTGCCATTGATGGAATGCCTTGCTCTGTCCTGCCCAAAAGCCTCTTAAAAGTTTCCTGACCTCTTATGAAAGCATAATTTTGAGTAGTCTTATTAAACGTTCTGATTTCAGTATATTATTTTTTTTTTCTAATTGTTTTACAGCTCTTACAAATCTGAGATACATTTGGGATAGGCTAAAAGCTACCTCTATGGTCTTTGTGGAGATGGCTTTGAAATAACACCATGGGCTGCTGGTTACATGCAGCTTTTTTGACTACTAGAGTCAACATTGTATTTTCTGCTGTTAAGGTTTGAGATTGTGAGATTCTTGGGATAGATCTGTCACAGTTCAATTTGTTTACCAGATGTGGTCCACAAAACAGCCTAATCTCTCATTTGACCTGTACATATTATAGCTGTATAAACAGAAGGTGAAGAGTAACAGCTTTGTGTAATCAAACCTGTGACATTATATAGCTTTTAAAATAATTGTTAGGGAAGGCTTTGTTCTTTATTCCCTTATACACTTTATGCTATATACACAGTAGTAATATACTGTTTAAAATGTTGTATACAGATGAAAATATTTTTTGTTAAAGAATCTAAGAAAAAATAACAATACTGGTTTTGGAGTCATTGCCACATGATTATTTCATATGTATTTTGTAATCTATTACCTGTTTTACTGAGAAAAAAATTGATAGAAATCAAGTTGAGATTTCACTGGTATTCAGACATATTCATGCAAGCCAGGATCAGGAATGTTCCAATTTTTGTTTTGTGGAGGTAGAAAACCGATAGCTCAATGCTACTCACAGTTTTAAAATTATGTAAAAATTATACCAGAATAAGAAATCATTAAATAATATTTGTGTGAAACTTTTACACTGCAAAATGAAATGCAGAATGCTGAAGCAAAATATTTCTGATCCACAATTTTAAACAATTGTTTGAACAGGCTAAACTTGTTATAAATGACCCATTTCAAAAAGCTGTCAGGATTGTATCAATGAAACTGCAGTCATCCATGTTAAGCTTGAATTTGGTATCCTGTGCTGAACAAGAAGACTGCACAGACTGTTGTTAGTTTTGCTTATAGCTGCAGGATTCTCAATAGGAGAAAAATTTATTACCAGTAACAGTTTACTTGCACTGGTCCTTCACTTTAGTTTTCTTCATTATTAATAAGCAGTAGATAGTGAATGTGATTTACAAAGGAGTAACACTGAAAGTCTATAGCAGAATGGTGTAGGTAACGTGTCAGTTAGCCATCATGTTTCAAATATGAAAGTGTCATAGGTATTCTACTTTAAGCAAAAGTGAAATGTACTTTCCCATTACAGAATTAACACAGTACAGATAATTTTCTCATAAATATTAAAAGAAAATGATGCTAGCTGGAAATCCAATACACTAGTAGCTGGTGAAAACCCAGAAAACTCTATGATTCATCATGGAAAAAGAATATGAACTCTAGTTTTCAAACAATTGATTAGGTGTTTTAGTAAATACCTGTGTTTCATACAACATGTACCTAACAGAAAGACAGGTCAATAGAGGAAACAGGCAGAAAGAGAGAAAAAATATGCAGATATACAGACTCCAGTCCCTATTAAAAGCTGAGAACGGAATCATACTTGGAGTAAAATTTATACCCCACTGAAAGCAAAGACAAAAGCATTCATTACCTCTAACGTGGCGAGCATTACACCTCCTGCATTTTGCAGGATTCATGGACAGTTGTTTCATATTCTTTGGACATATTAGTGTCCTTGACTAGGTACACTGAGCAGACCAGTATGTGACTCTATTGCAGATGGACAGGATGGCTGATGGTTATTTCCTACAGATGATGCCATAAATAAGCTTTTAAATGTCTTTAAAAATAGGGTCCAGACACCAGTCATTCTTAAAAGCTTTCCTAGTGTTATGTCCCCAAACTAAAACCCTGATGCAGTGGTAATTACTATTTAGCATCCATTCTGTGTTTTGCAAGCAATACTGACAACCTGCTAATAGTGCTACTAATTTTCTCCTCTGGAGGAAACACACAGTGTAAATTCATCTCTCAGAATGACCTCTGAACAAGATCAGCCTTCATGACCGCAGCAGTACTAAGCTGCAAGTTTATATCTGATCAGGTTCACAACAAAGTGGTATAGGGAAAAACTGCCGATCCTTTCTCCCTAGAAAATGTTGTTTGTTTCCTTGTGATTCACTCAAGAAATGGAAGCTGTGCATGTATCTTCCATGGTCCTTGTAAGGCCAACATCCTGACATTTTCTTTCCTAGCATGATGGTCTGTGCGGTCTAGGCTCTATTTGTATGGGCACTACAGAAACATTTTAGAAAAGGAAGAAAACTCCTTGAGGACCACACCCAGCCACAGATTCAGGATCCTAGGAATTCTGCATGGGTTACTGAAGTTTTAAAGAGGGAGCCTAATCTTGAGTCCACCAGTATGTGTGACTGACACATGCTTTCTAAGTAATTAGATGTGGACATCTCACTTGTGAAAATTCATCACGTTCCCTGAGGATAGTGTAAAGACACTGCAGCCAGGGAGATTATGCAGAAGAGTGATAGAACCTAATTTTTATATATATATATATATATATATATTTGACATTAATTTGACATTAGGAAAACAAGAAAACAATAAGAACATAACTTTTCATGTTTTCCATCTTTCCTTCCCTTCCCTTCCCTTCCCTTCCCTTCCCTTCCCTTCCCTTCCCTTCCCTTCCCTTCCCTTCCCTTCCCTTCCCTTCCCTTCCCTTCCCTTCCCTTCCCTTCCCTTCCCTTCCCTTCCCTTCCCTTCCCTTCCCTTCCCTTCCCTTCCCTTCCCTTCCCTTCCCTTCCCTTCCCTTCCCTTCCCTTCCCTTCCCTTCCCTTCCCTTCCCTTCCCTTCCCTTCCCTTCCCTTCCCTTCCTTTCCCTTCCCTTCCTTTCCCTTTTTTAACAGCAGGTAACAAAACAAAAAAAGTTAGTAGTTATCTTCACATGAAAGGCACTACTCATCTGGACATCAGTTGTGTCTCAGACAAAGTGTTGTTTTTTTCTTTTTCACCCATAAAAAGAGTACTAACTCTTTTAGTCTTATTTAATCTAAACCCTTTCAAAACCTTCTTAATTTTAGCATTAGTGTCATCTATAGATTTACATATGACTCTTTGGCTTTCATATACCACGAGAATTTCTGTTTAAAAGAGATAGTCTTTTGAGATAGTCGTCTTATTTTTTTTTCTTCTTTTTTTTTTTTTTTTAAAGTAGACAGTAATGTTGACTGTCTCCTCACAACAGCATGTAAAGCTTGTATGTCAAGTCTAATGAATGGTGTTGTTAATCCTTAATTGTGTATTTATAGTTTCTCTTATGGTTAAATGGGAAGAAAATCATTTAAAAGTACTTACAGGAATGACAATAGCTTTCCTCAGGGACTAGAAGTTGCCAAGATCAATGACTTTTACAGTAATGGATTGCTGGAAAAAAGCTACTAGATCAAGGCTTAGTCTATATATATCAAGTTGTTCTTGGGTTAGTTATTTCTGAATAAGGTATTGCCAACCTCATTGTGTGACCGGTCTTATTCAGTACGAAAAGTGATTTGTTCCTGTTTAGTTTAAAACATTTTGGAAACTCATTTCACTTGCTCCAAAATAAGAACATGAACAACAAGGTTATTCATCTCTTATTATTCAGATTAAATCAGGGTGTTACATTAAATTGTCCTTCAAATATAGAAGTATATAGACTGTATTTCCTCTCTTCTCCACAAGTGCGCTGAACACCATCTGCCAGCTTCTACTTTTGTCAGAGAATGATTAAAGATATAAGTACTGTAAGACCTCGTGATTTAATGCCTTAGAGACCACATGGAATTGTGCTACTAATAAACAGAGAAATCCACATTGCTATAGCCTGTCCTTCTTCAGTGCCTTGCTTCCTGTTAGGACTGTGCCATCTGCAGTGACCCTTAGGTCTTTTCCTAGTATATCACACTCTGTTTAGAACTCAGCAACATGAACAGGTATTTCATTTTTTGATTCCTGTATGTATCGGTCTGTGGTTATCCATCACTGATTAAATTTAAGGTGAGAACTGTACAATTAGAGCTGGAGTTATATATTTTATAAATAGAGCAATATGGTTATTGGATTTAAAAAGTGTGGAATGAGAGGTACATAACCTGTGGCATTCACATTTTTCCAGTGTCATTGCATTTATAACCCATTGCAGGACAAACAGTAAATAATTTTAATTAAAAAATAAAAGACCTTTATCTCTCTCTCTTTCATCCTGGCTACAGAAATCACTGTGGAGATGGCATTCCTTCATCGAAGTGCCTTTTGCAGGTCATGCCTTGTGTCTTAGCACATTACATGCTTTAGGACTTCCATTTGAAATTGATTTATCTCTTTATTTTCAGTTTTTCACATGTTTTCCTGCAGGCAGAATTTCTAAGTCTCCAACTGAATGAAGGTAAAAATTATCATTTGAAGTGGGGCTACATATCACAGGGCTCAAGTTCAAAGCCTCTGTGTTGGGTGAGAATCACTTTTCTCCATTCCTGTTTTAAAAATATGTTTTCAGGGATTTTAGAAGAATGTGCCACAGAGAGGGGGAGCTAACAGTGTACAGTTCTAATGTAATCTAATGTCTCTGAAACTGTTGTGATATGTTACAACTGGTGAACAGTGTGTTTAGATTTTCATCCACTGGCTGTATTCAAGACCCTTTCTAGAATGCAGAGCTTTGATTTGACGGAAAAGAAATATATATATGTATATTATATTGAAATAGTAATTAGTATGCTAATATATATATTAGCATACTAATTACTATTTCAATTCTAGTTCTCACAAATGCACATCTCAATGGAGAATGCCCTTAGTAGGCAGCACATAGGCATTTTTACCAAACTACAACTACTCAAGACCTTCTTTGGTAATTGGATTTAAATGTGTCTAATTATATTGAAGTACAAACTACCCGTGTCATGTTTCCACTAGGATTTTACATCCAGTTTATACACTCTAGTGTATAAACACATTTCTGCCACTTAACCCAAGCCCATAGTATGTATATTTTTTATACATTCATAGTTCGTCCTCTCTCTGGTTTTTCAAGTGGTGATTGTATCTCAATAACATGCAGTGTGTTTAACAAGTAAGAGGAGTACTGTATCTGGAAAGTTAAAGGACCAATATCTGTTTCTGAGACTGGCTTAGTAGATGCTGTTGGACAAGGTATTTCCTTTCTTTTATACACCTTAGACAATTCATCTTTTTGCTGGGACTATCAATGCTGTCTTCTGCTCTTAGGAGCATGCTTTAAGAGCAGCTCCTAAGAAGTGCTATAAAAAAGAAGGCTATTATTACTTCCTAGTGGAGGCACAGACTTTGAAGCTTAAGTTCAAAGCCTCTGCACTGAGGTGAAAAAGCACTTTATAGGCATTGCTTTCCCTCTTCTGAAAAGGCAGTCCTAACACTGGGATAGAAAATACTGAAGAGGGTGAGGCAGGTATTTCCTTGACCAACAATATGTACTTAAATCATTTAAGTAGAATTTAACCTATCTTCTAATTAAATGGTTTTATGAACAAGCAGCAGAGTATAAAAATTAAGCATTAAAAACAATTACAAGCTTGTAATTCAACCATTTGGTACTTGAGGTAAGCATATCATAAATATTTTCAACAATCAGTGGTAAAAACAAGTTATCAAGCAAGTTCTCAAAAACCAGAAAAATAGTGGAAGAGAAATAGGGAGTAATTTATCAGAAACTTTAAAGGAGGAGGTGTGGACCTGTTCTTATGCTGAGACTATTTTCATTAATTGCTTCCACTGACATACTGTACCTATAGTTGGGTTGTGTCAGGACATTCCCACCTTTACCTGCTCAAACATACTGTTAAATTCTCACGACTCATGTGCTGTATGGTTTTTTTTTTGTTTGTTTGTTTTTTCATGTACCAAATTAGTTGAGATTGTCTGGCCTGAAGAAAACAGGATGTTCGACTTCTGTTGTACAGATTTTACAAGAAATTTCAGCTCCCTAAAATAAAACACAGTAAATCATTATGAGCTAAAACAGGAATCTGTGAGTGACATTAGTTCCAGTTATCAACAAGATCTCTCTTGAACAGATTGTTCCCCTTTCCTTTACTACTGTCCACATGAGAACAAATTATATTATTATAATATTTTGCTCTAATGTTTGTTAATGTTTCCTTAACTTGATACTGATGACTTTCATTTCAGAACAATGTAAGGAAAGAATGACTTTCCCTGACGTGTTAGATGTGGGACTTATGTTAAGGGTGAGGGTTTCAGCAGCAAAGAGAACAGTGAAAGTTTTTAAGGTGGACACAAATAGCTGTATTTTAGTACACAATTGAAACTATGCTTTAAAAATCACAGTGTGTTCCTCCACACAGGTACCATATGTTAGTTTTTGTTCTCCTATGAAAAAAAAATATTATCAGAAATAATGGTATTTTAAATCACTTTTTGTTTCTTATATGTGTTTTTCTATGTCCACCTGGGCATGGGGTGCCTCAAAATCAGTTTTGCTTCAGTGCTCATAAGAATATTTATCCCTGGCCATTTGGAGCAAATTAAATGTTTTATTTTATTTCAGATGACAGGTGCACCTAGGAGGTGATATTCCTACCATGTGAAAACAGCCAGGGAACATTTTAGGTACTGGAAGCTTAGGACTGCAAAATTTATTTTTTTTCAAGAGTTGCTGTGTCAGCACTCTGTTGCCTGTTTGACAAATCTCTTGTGTAAGGGCATTCTCAAAAGGCTGGTTAAGCTAGTTTACAGCTGTGTTGAGGCACTGGAGAGGGTTTAAGGATTTCTGAGATTAGTTCCAAGTGAACTTGAACGTAAGTCCATGCAATGCTTTTTTTTCTGAACCAGTTTCTAAGTCTGTTAATGAAAGTTGCATATCTTTTTAAATACAAAACAATATTCCAGTAATATATAAATACATAATACCATGGTAAGTCTGGATTTTTTTATTTTATTTTATTTTATTTTATTTTATTTTATTCTAATTTTATTTTTGAACAGGTAAAATGGAGAAAATAAACACCACATCCATACCAAAAGTTTAAATTATCAATAAGGTGTCATAACGAACTGCATCACAAAGCACTTCTTACTTTGTCCACTGACTTCAAACATTTGACTTTATAGATAAAAATGTGCTATTACTATGCTTAAGTAAAGTTGAAAGCTCATCATGGATTTAGTTTTTCTCCTTCCAGTAAATATGGGCATAAAAACACCACAAAATTTGCCGTTTGTAGCTGCCGTTCTTGACTGATTATTTCTTGACCTTCTTCCTAATGTTTCTCCACCTTAGCTGTTACCTTTTATCCCTATATTTAGCCTAAATCCTCTTTCTGTGAATTAAGCTGACATCTTGTCTTCTACACAGTGAATAAGGCAAAACAATTTTTCACCAGTGCTCGCCATGCAGAATCCCTCTTTTGTCACTTACAGCCTGATTTTGAAAGTGACTTTCTGCATTGGTGAATAGTCTTCAAAATCTGTCTCATAGTCACTGGGTGAGGCAACTATTGATTGAAAATGTAAATGTGAGTGAAGGAAAGTAATAGAAAAAAAAATGTTTGCTGACATAACTGTGTACTATAAGGAAAGAAGAACTTGCAAAAAAACTTTCACTCCTTGCACCAAGCATGAGACTATCACAGATGTCTGAAATAGCTTTCTCAAAGGTGTGGTTTGCAGGCTGGTCTACACTGTCCCATTTCATTGCAGGAAATAGTTGTTATCTCAGGCAGTGTTTTAACAGGGAACAATGTTCTGAGTTTCATTCTTTTTATGGAACTAATTGATATTATTGGTAGTCCTTCAGCTCATTAAAATAAATTCTGGAACAGAACTCAATGTATAGACACAAGACTGAAAAATTTAACACATTATTATTGTAATAGATTATAAAAAACTGGGAATACTGGGAATAATTAAATTTTTATTAGGAATCCACATGTAAAATTTAAATTCTCAGAATCTTCAATGGGTGTTTAGACCTGGAAAGACACACGTGTTCCCTGTGGGACAAGCATATAAACACCAAAGTCCTGACCACACCTGGCTGGGGTCCCACTTTTGTTAATGAGATTGTGCATTGAGGTACCCTTCTGTATCACCTGCCACAGTGAGAAATATAATGGTGGTAGTGGTTACCATGCCCACATGGGATGTGGGAAGCCTTCAGTCACCTTCTGGCACCTTCTGGGATATGGATTTTTTTGGGGTGGATATGTCAGTCTCATAAAGCCTGCACAGGCTTGTGAGCATAACATAACAGCACCAGCTAATCAATTTTGGGGAACCATCCCCCTTCACACATGGAAAGCACTTTCTATTTCTTGACGTACTTGGAAGTGAAACATTTTGCAGGGTTTCTGGTTCAGCAGGGGTAGTTCAATATAGGCCATTCATCCTGGCAAGGTCTTATCCTACCTAGGTCCAGGCAGCAAAATGGGTTGCTCCAGTCACTGTGTACCCTACCAGTTTGTACACCAAAGAAAGAAGAACTGCATAGAGGTATTTAACCGAAGTGATGGTGAGTTGTAAGGGAGTAGGATGGACAGCTGAGGCATGCCATGTCTTAAATGCCCTAACTAAATCTTTCTGAGCTTCTGTCAGGATTTTTAGCAATCTGAGTTATTCACCTTGGAAATCTAGTCTGAGATTTTCAGCTTTTATTCTGCTCCAGAGCAGAAAAACTAGCGAGGTTGGTTTGTCATGCATCAGCCAGTTCTGTCACACTATTAACTTCCTTGATTTGAGGGGAATTACTTCAGGTTAGGATTGGAATAGCACTGCAGTGAGTGAGGCCTAGAGAGGGGGCCACAGACCGAAAGAAGCAGACTACTATTTCTGATTTTTGTAGGCATTGTATTTATGACAGTGAGCTGCATCTGAACTACATATAGAATCACATTAAGAAATTTACACTTGTTTCCTTGTTAAATCTTAAAAGAGAATCGTGGCTGCAGAAACACAGCAGGCAGTCTCAGATTCTGATAACTTTATTAACTATAGCTTTAGAAAATATAGAAAATATGCCCATTTTAAGTTTTTCTATTTTTTTGTTTTTAATTTTTATCTTAAATGATAACTAAAGAGGTAATGGTGTTTTGTACATGGACAAAACATTCTTCTAGCTAGGTGCAGCTTGGTCAGCTAATCTCATACAAATGTGACTTTCTCTGTTTATATTATCACATGCTCTCTAGACATTCGCAGACACATATAGACAAATATTCTATTTATTTGCTTATTACATAAACAAGTCTTTTTATTTATCATGCATATCAATGTGTTTATTCCTCCAAACAGTTCCTTAAAAACATTTCCTCCAAAAAATTCCTTAAACTTTTTTTCTTTTCTGCACATTCTGCTCTTAAATATGGACCTTTTGTGTTTGAAATAGAGAGGTTTGCACACTAGCTATACCAAGAAACTCGTCAGGCTGATAGATACAGAGTGCATGTGGAGTGAAAAGCTTTCCAACAAGTTTTGCATTTAGTTGCATTTTTTTTTCTACTATTCTAAAGTATTTTCATGGCTTCTCATACAACATTGAAGAGGACGACTGAGACTAAGTGAATTTTGTCCTTAGAATAGTCACTTTAAAAAAGTTTCATTATTGTTACAATTGTGTGAAGTAGATATCCCACAGCACTAGCTCATACACCTATTTCATAGGTATATTTATTTGAATCTTGACCTCTGGGAAAAGGAGACTTTGGTGTAAAAGACTAGCTAATAGTCACAGAATTTCAAGTAGCTGAAATATCTGTAAAATTCATAAATAATCTTTTAACAGTGAAATGGACATTTAACTGAGTAGTGGTTTCCCTTGAAAAAAGGGTATACCAAAAGTCCTAAACCAAAAATGCTTTACTTGGGTAATAAGTCTTGGACTCAGTGCTGTGAGTAATTGAACTGTGTAGGACTATCTTGGCTTACAACAACTGAGATTTTGATGAAAATTTTGGATATCAGTATTCAAAAATAGTAGAATACACTTATAAACAGTTGCAGAAACAATATTCCTTCTTTTGTACAAAGACTATACTTACTAAACAACGTTTGTTTTTTACATTTGTTAACTTAAAGGTCAATTGGCACATGCCATTGATTTATTTTATTTTATTTTTTTCAGATACTGTAGTTAAACGTTTCCACAAACAAATTTATTACAGGTGATTCATTGAATGCTTGCAGCAGCACTGCAGAGTTTAATTTTGAATGCAGTCAATAGGCCTCCGTGTTTCCAAAACAATGCACAGTTAAAATAACTTTGATACATTCAGAGTGGGACTCATAGTCACTGACATTTTCAGTCAATAATATTTCTGAGAAACATCAAACAACATGTTAAAATCAGCTACAAATTCATTGTTCTTGTGGTACAAAGGTAACTACTTCTGAAATAATATTAAAAAAAGCTGCATGAAAACATGCACTCCTCCCTCACCTCCATAACAAAAAGAGTTTTTACAGTAATATGTATTTCTTGTGGAGGAAGTAATAATCAGCAGTAAAATGCAGTGAAGGATGGTGACCAAGATTTCTTATGGTGACAGCTTGAAAACACTCTGCTCATTTCCTTCCTGGTTTTCTTCAGTTACAGAGGATTTCTTTCCCCAGAAACCACAGTTATTCGAGTCAATCAAATAAGTAAATTAAAAAAAATGTTCCCTGGGAAATAATATATTGATATGAGTATTTTATCTTTTGCTTAAAGGTAGTTGATATAATATGGGTACTTTCGCTTCTACTTTGATCTTCTACTGCAAGGCTGTCTTTTTTCAGTAAATATCTTTAAATGGGAAGGGTGACGAACTTCTGAATATACCAATGAAAACATTTAGGGATTTTCTGAAGTTGAATCTAACTTCAAAGTTGGCACTGATTCAAATAGGATGTTGGACCAGAGATTCCTTCCAACCTAAATTATATTATATTTCTGAATTACGCTCTTCATTTGAAGGTCTCAAAAACTCCAAAGCAAAGGTGATATCAAAGAGAAACCAATAGTCCAATGCTTAAAAGTTAATCCAATTTCTCCAGCTATTCTTTAAAAGATGGTAGCTGCATCCTTATTTGCTGTGATGTATATATATATATAAAAGACAGACCCAAATCACTCTGCCTCTTTCACAATGGAGGTAAGGGAGTTTGGTTTCAATTTAATAAACTATTGGAAAACTCCAGTTCTCCAGTTTTGCTTTAATACTATGGACTGTCCTTGCCTTATAAATTTTTATATAGGAAATACCAACAATTTTGACTGTTTGTTAATTCCATGGGGAACACTACTGAGGACAGTCTTCCAGATCTCATCACCTACTGTGGGTTTTGTGACTTCAAATATAAAATGTTTTTTTGTCATAAATTGACAGCTCTTGTTCCATCCTCATCCCATGAGGCTCTTCTAAAGAAAAAGGAAATGTAACAATCAAATTGCACGATAGGAAATGACAGGTTGATTTGTAGCATTTAAAAGATGGCTGCTATTATTATTAGACAATTTGATGTAGTGGAAAAAATGTAATTCTCTATTCTACAAATACTTTAGTGTGGTTTCAGTAACTGAATTGCATGTTACTTATATTTTATTCATTGGGAATTTTATCCCTACTTCCAGGAAGATAGCAAATATCTTATGTCAGGATATTTTTATAGTTCTTTTTTATAACTCTCCAAATTTTCACACTATGCTGCCATTGAGGCAAATATGTGGGGAAACCCTGTTTTAGATTAAATGGTATATAATTAGGTGTATTAAATTTTAGATTAAATGTCATATTCTTTCTGTCCTTCAAATTGTACTGGTTTTGGCTGAGATAGAGTTAATTTTCTTCCTAGTAGCTGGTATGGTGCTGTTTTGGATTTAGGATGAGAATAATGCTGATAACACACTGGTATTTTAGTTGTTGCTGAGCAGTGCTTGCACTGAGTCAAGGACTTTTCAGCTTTTCATACTGCCTTGCCAGTGAGGAGGCTGGGGGTGCACAAGGAGCTGGGATGGGACAGGACTGGGATAGCTGACCCAAACTGGCCAAAGGGATATCCCATACTGTATGATGTCATGCTGAACAATAAAGCTTGGGCAAACTGACTGAGAGGGCTGCTGCTACTTGGGGAGTGGCTGTGGGTGATGAGCAACTCTGTTGTGCATCATTTACTTGGTATATTCTTTTATTTATTATTATCAAGCCTTTCTTTTCTGTCCTACTAAACTGTCCTTATCTCTACCCATGAGTTTTCACATTTTTGTTCAGATTGTCTCCCCCGTCCCATGGTAAGGGACGAGCTAGTGAATGGCTGTGTGGTGCTTAGCTGCCTGTCAGGTTAAACCACCACACAAATGCATGTGCTTGTGTCACAGTTTATTCAGATCCATTTGTCAAAATCTAACATCTTTGCAATTTTTTGAACCCTGAACTTGAAAAACATGTTTCCTTGGCATATTCTGCAAATTACCGAGTGAAGAATTTCAGGGCTAAATTACTTAACCTCTTGATTTTTTTTATTCTATTTTATTTTTCCAAATTTCATACAAAACACCCCTTCAGTTTTGAGTACTTACTGACAACAGATGACATAGGAACAACTCGAATAACTGTGATTTGAGGAACTGACCTGGTACCAGCTATGGGATAAGACCCAGCCAAAAAGAAGATATGGGCTCTTCAGCACTTGCAACAGCCTCCTGAATGTCTTCCCTAAAAAGATTAAACTGAATCTATTTAAAATCTGACATGAGTTATATGTGATGTATGAGTCAGTCCAAACCATCCACAACAGTGATGGATGCCACCTCCACTTCACTGAAGTCAATAAAGAAAACAAATCAGAAAGAAAGAACCACCTGTTTTTGTTTGCTGTGCCTCTCTTTCCTCATAAATTAGAATAATTAACATGTAATAAAATGAATTAACCTCTGTGGACATCACTTTTCCTGCAAATGATATATGAAAATTTTTACAGTTTACTCTCATTTTACTTCATTAATTTCATTAAAAATACATCGGGTTACACTTGAATGCAATTTCCATGAAAATATATCAGGGTTACCCTCACTAGTGTGAAGTACAGAAAACCCAATGGTGAGCAATGGGTACTGACGTGTGTAGCTGGTCCTCCAATTTCTCTACTGTTCTGGTTCTGCCTTAATCTGACACTTGGGGAATAAACTAAACTGCACCAGAGTAACGTGGTCGGTCAGTCCTCAGTCTTCTACTTCACTTTAAAAAAAAGAAAAAAAAAAAGGCAACAAATGCCAAAAGAGCTGACAAATAGATGGAACAACCTTTTAGACATTTTTAATCCAATAGAGGATTTTGGATCACTGCATAACTAAAACAATGAAGGATGACTGAAGATTCATTTTCCAAATCAATCATTTTCCTTTATAGGTTAAAAAAGACAATTTCTTGTCTCACTGATAAATGGCCAAATATTGCCCAGACTTACAACATTTCCCATTGTTCAATTAATCTTCTTGTATTGAATACATTTACTCTAATAGACAGCAAAAGAGAAAGCGGAAGACCTGGAAACAGAAAAACAGAAAAAGCTACTTTCTGAAGAAAGGGCATACTCCTGCAAAATGCGACATCTACCAAAAGTAATACGCTGCCACATTTTCATGACGTGAAAAGCAGCAATCAAAAGGGCATTACAGCCAAACAGATTTTTCCATATTTCTTCAAATTAATTAAACTCATATTCCATTTGTATGTAATCATCCAAATGTAAATTATTAATCTGTAGAAAAATTGTTATCAATTACTACACAACAGAACTGAGAGCAGAGCCCCCAAAACCATATGCAGTGTATACACATACACATTGTCTTTTGGTTTTGGAAATGCAGAACACTTTGAGGAAGAAACTGCCTAAGAAAGAGAGTCTATTGTCAGCAGACCAGCAGGCTAGTGGGTTAGATGCCATCGCTTCCTCTCTTTGACTCTATAGGCTGTCTGAGAACCCTGGAGAGTAGGTGGCTTGAATTTCTCATTAATTTGTTGAAGCCTGAACAAGAGTAAGAGGTATGCCACAGCTAGCTGAGTATAGCTCTTCATCTCTTCCTGCAAGCCACAGGCAGTCTGCAGCAGAGCTGAGAACTGCCTTCAGTTCTCCCAAGTGCTAAGTACATTTCTCAGTGGCAAGACAAATGGCTTACAAACCTATATATAAACCTGTATATAACCTATATAAATCTATGTGAGATACTTACCAAATGTATTGTATAAATGTCTAATAAGTCATGGAATTTTTAGGTATATTTGTAGAATTTTGATTGCTGTGAAAAAAATGCTTCATTATTCAACAGCTGTGGCTGTAAACCCTGCAGTCATTTTATTCTAATGTGTAGTTCTCTAAGCCCTTAATATGAGTCGTGCAATAGAGTAAATGGTTTGACGTAAGACCAGAGAGGAATAACGACAGTAGTTCCAGTTCCGAGATGATCACAGAGATATTTAAATTTTTTTTTTGGCTGTTTGTTTTGTTTTCAATTAGACTAATAATACAGGTCTCATGAAAGTAGTCCTTGTTTTAAATGAACAAAGTCCACACTATTTATTTATTTATTTTTATTCCTGGCCAATCAGATACATGCACATATCACTTTCACATTTGACCTACATGATCTCCAGACATTTATGTCTGATTTTCCACTGCAGCAGCGCAATCCAATTATATTTTGCTGTATACACTGCAGAAAATGTTGTGAAGGATGAACTTTTAAGAACACAGAGAATAAGATTTCCATGAAGGCTCCTTGTAATTTGTGTGGTCTGGAAATAATAAGTTTGTTTTATAACTCTGTAAATCCCTACCAGCTCTGTGACAGGCATGTGTTGTGAGAAAGAACTCTTAAATGGGTAAAACTCTGAATTTTCCCCATATTTCTGACCCTCTATTGATAACTCATTTGGGCTACAATGCATTACCCACTGAAGTGGAGGAAGAGAATTCCCTGTACTTCATACTGCAATATGTAAAAATTTACTGTAAACCAGAAATCAGATTAGATGATCAACTTTACCTCTAGCCCTCCTGGGTCTGAATTTTGTTTCACTTCAAGATGGTAAAATACTGCTTCAGATCTTCAGGGGAAGAGCATATAGCCAAAGCATTTAAACATGCAAAATGGAACTGTTTTGCATCCAGATATAAAAACTTCTAAGTCTAGGAAGTCATAAGACAAAATTAACTGTAATTTCCTAACAGTTCGTAGAGTCAGTAAAAGCTGAATGATTGAAGATCATACAAGCAACACTATAATTTTGGCTAATGTTTCCACCCCTAAGTGCCATTCTCTCAGCTAAAACATCAGCCACCTGAGAAACATGAAATTGTTCTTGCACAAGAATATCTCTGACTCAGAATAAAGAAAAAAAAAATCATAATAAAAAAATCCTGCCTAATCACATTCAGATCAGGCACTCTCAACAGATGTTACACATAGGATCAATATCAAAGTATATAGTTACCATGATACCCCACAACTGTAATTATGATCTAAATAAGCAAAGAATAAAATAAAACAAGGTACCAGATGGATGGTTCTATACAAAAGCAATTTCAGCTGCTGTAACATGACAATGATGATGAGCACTGCACTCAAACAGGTATTGCCAAATAGTTGGGCACCCACAGCATATGTTTGAAATAATAATCAGGATTCATAATTATTGTATAGAAGGCATAACACTGTGACACATAGTGTTCTTCATAAGTACTTCAAAACCAAGAAGCTAGAGGACTACAGATATGATTTATTTTTTTTGTGTTGTCATATTAATCTTCTGCTACCACATGCATCTGTGGCAGATTTTTGATGACAACAAAATATCCTCTGCAATCTATTTTTGAAAAAAGCTCCTAAAATTCATTGGAGACATTTATTTGGTTTTAGTAGCAATCGTACAGAGTGGAGACAAAGGTATAAGGAGACAGAGAAAGGTATCAAATGGTACATATTAGACAAAAAATGAGGATAAGGCTGATCCAATTGCTTATTAAAAATATATTTTCTATTTTCTAGTGAAAAGAAATTAAATTTATGAATTGAAAATTATGTCACAAGCTCATTCTCAGAATGGCATCTCTCTTTTTTTTTTTTTTTTTTTTTTTTTTTAATACAATCTGGCACAATGATCTTCTGAGCATGAACTACAAGGCACCTTAGCATGCCTAGCTATGAAATCTGAACATTGAGAAAGGAGTTGCCTATTTCTAGAATATTTCAAAGTGCTCCAGAGAAGGATGTCTTTACTCTCTTCTCTTGAAAGCAATTGTTCACAGTATTACTAACCCAATATGACTTTTCTTAATATATGTTATTTTACTTTGCAGATTGCTTACAAAGTGTATACTTTGGCTGTTTTCTGTTGCCAGCTTACTGTTTATATTATGAAATACTGTTCTAAACCACCTGTTATGTAATTATAAGAAAATAACACATTGCAAATGGCAACAGTAACAAAATGGTTATATCTACCTTTATTTTGTATGGGATTTAGAAATGTGCTCTGAATTCAGAGTGGAATAAGAGCCTGTTTAGTTCTCTCCTGGTTTCTCTTACGCAAACAGGGAGAGCCAGGCATAGCCAGCCCCTGGATTTCGATAAAGCAGGCAACTCAAAGTGCTCCATAATACATACCTAAAACTTCACCATCTTTTCAAGGTAGCCAGGGATCAGAAAACTTGAATTCCATTCCCACTTTCCTTAATTTCTATAACAATCCGGAAGTGTGCATATCCAGAACCTAAACCAACTTTCCAAAGATGAAAGGAGATAGTTCAAGGTAGGAAGCAGCAAGCAATCAAACAAACAAACAAAAAAAAATAGGACAAAACCAAGTAAAGATCTATTTAGAGGTATGCTTGAGGACACTAGTTTTCAGTAACTGCTCTTGATGTAAGTATGCTGCAATCTGTGGTGTTATGTAGAGAAACCCAAGCTAGCTGTAAACAAGCTCCTCTACCACAAGCAGTCTGGTCACAACAGCATGGAGCTCTTGGCAGTTTAAATTATCCTGCCTTTTGCGACCAGAAAATGATTTTGCTGGAATGTGAAATTGGTCTTTCAAGGTTTTTCTTTCTGAAAGCCTGACAAAAACACTGCTAAAACTTTGTGTTTGATTTAGCTCTGGCACAAGGAAATCTAAAATCAAGGGAAATGCAGTTCATGGTACTAGTATGGGGTCTACGAGGCAAGGAGGTGTCAGTTCTGCCCTGGATGTTCTTATGTCACAGAGAAATGGAAAAAATGCTGTGGTCTTGGTCAGAAACAAGCAGGTAGGAGCAGCAGGTAGGAAAACCTCATGTTAATGTTCCTGCTTAAACTCTTATGGTATGACAACCTCCAAAAAGTTAAGTAGTTAACCAAGAAATGACATTTTTTTTTGGACCCTTTCAGGATGAAGCACTGTGGCTTCAAGCTCACAAATTAAACTGCAGGGAATTGGAGCCTCTTGGCTTTTAAGAGAGCAACACACAGGTTTACTGTATAACTTAACTTTCCTGAGTGTCCTGATGCCAGCAATCTCTCAGCTAAACATGAGACTTCATGCAGAGAGAAATGACGCCAGGCCAGATGAGGAAGGTAAAGCCATGCCTAGCACAATGCAGAGCAAGTCCGCTGACACTACACCAGCAAGGTGCACTCCCCGTCTGATTACATTGCAGCATTCCTGCTGTTTTAATAAGACTTTTCCTCTTAGAAGAAATAACTAACAATACCACATTGTGGGGTGGCTTTTTCACAGCTCTCAATAGTTGACACTTGTAAATGACTTCCACCGGTGACCGAAATTAAACTCAATGAGAACCCAATGGCCACAGTTTCAGAGTGCCTTCTGTGCATGTGCAGATTCCCCTGCATTGTCTGGGGCAAGTCGTTTGACTCGCCTGAACGTAGAAATGCCAACACTGAATTCATTCCCACAAATGCATATGTATATGGATGCCATTCTTCTAATGTTGGACTTTGGCCAAACTCACTGCTTCTTTTCTGCCCTTACCCCCAAACATCACACAGGATGGAAGCACAAACCCATGATGTCAAAAACATTTATTGTCAGCACTGTGTTTATTTAAAGGCAAAATAATCACTTTCCATAAAATCAGGGTAGACAATTTATATATTATACTTAGAGTACAATTGACCTGGAAAATCTCATGAAAGCATACAGGAATTACTATGTTATAGTCAGAGAAAATGAAGAAAACTGAAATTCAGATTTTGCTTTCACCTGTTCCTGTTCTAGAGTCCTCTGAAATTCCCCCCCCACACTTTTTTTAGTTTAACCTCTCTCACCTACCCTTTTCTCTTTTCATCTAGCTTAAATCCTGTTTGCATGTCCCTTCCCTTCCCTTCCCTTCCCTTCCCTTCCCTTCCCTTCCCTTCCCTTCCCTTCCCTTCCCTTCCCTTCCCTTCCCTTCCCTTCCCTTCCCTTCCCTTCCCTTCCCTTCCCTTCCCTTCCCTTCCCTTCCCTTCCCTTCCCTTCCCTTCCCTTCCCTTCCCTTCCCTTCCCTTCCCTTCCCTTCCCTTCCCTTCCCTTCCCTTCCCTTCCCTTCCCTTCCCTTCCCTTCCCTTCCCTTCCCTTCCCTTCCCTTCCCTTCCCTTCCCTTCCCTTCCCTTCCCTTCCCTTCCCTTCCCTTCCCTTCCCTTCCCTTCCCTTCCCTTCCCTTCCCTTCCCTTCCCTTCCCTTCCCTCCCTCCCCTCCCCTCCCCTCCCCTCCCCTCCCCTCCCCTCCCCTCCCCTCCCCTCCCCTCCCCTCCCCTCCCCTCCCCTCCCCTCCCCTCCCCTCCCCTCCCCTCCCCTCCCCTCCCCTCCCCTCCCCTCCCCTCCCCTCCCCTCCCCTCCCCTCCCCTCCCCTCCCCTCCCCTCCCCTCCCCTCCCCTCCCCTCCCCTCCCCTCCCCTCCCCTCCCCCTCCCCCTCCCCCTCCCCCTCCCCCTCCCCCTCCCCCTCCCCCTCCCCCTCCCCCTTCCCCTCCCCCTTCCCCTTCCCCTTCCCCTTCCTCTTCCTCTTTCCTTTCTCCCATCTTTTCACTTCTCTTTTTCTACTATGCTCTCAAAAGCCTTTTACTTTAAGTCACTACCAATCTGTCTCCTAAGGCACTAAATCAGCGCTTGTGGAAGCTGATCCTTCCCTGACTGACTACTGCTGCTGCTGTGAGTGCCAATTTGGCTCAGCAGGACGCTGGCGGCCAGATGGCAGCAGTAGGACACTTTTAAAATCTGTGATTCTTCAGTGTCCCTGTGGAAAGGGTGGGTTTGCAAGATCCAGAGTAGGTGGTTCTGTCTATATTCTTGTATTAAAAATTAATGTTGTGGAGATTTGTTTATTTTTACTGTTATCAGTTCTTTGCCCAAGCACCGAATATGTTGATTCATAATAAGAGCTAAGAGTAATACTTTCAGATGAAACTGATAGCCTGTGAAATATCCTCAGCTTTGTGTTTTGTCAGAAGTCCTGATCTCAGGCTGTGGTGAAATGGTGTGAATCTGTGAATAATCCTGGAGAGAAACTCAGGCTCACCTGTGCTTTGATGTTAGCAAGTCACAGATTTGCCAGTGTTTGCCTGGGGATGGAATGCAATGTGGCAAGCTGCAACAGCAAACCTGGACATGTTCAGGCCTGGGACACTGAGGTGAAGGCCACAGGCAGGATGCAGGTAAATCCCAATGGAAATATCTGCTCCATTACCAGGGATCTTGTAAAGAAACCCCTCATGGAACTAGAATCTGGGGGATCTGTGCATATGCTGCAAAGTGAAAGTACAATTCAGTGCTGTTCTTCTGGTAAATATTTTTTTGAACTGTGTCTGTGGAGGAAATCTGCCCTACTCTTAAAATTATTAAGTCATGTTAAAATAGACAATGGGATTCTGAAAGCTCATTAGCTTATTCATCAGGATGTACTTAAATATTGCAAAAAATATCAACAACTCAATAGTAAGTTCTTGGTCCTCTGGTTAGTCCTTTCCAGAATATAAAAAATGAAAACAGGAAATATTTTCTCACTGTGAGGTTGACTGAGCACTGACACAAGTTGCCCTGAGATGTTGTAGACGATTTTTCCTTGAGGATCGTCATTCCTTGACGATCCTCAAAAGCCATCTGGACATGGTCCTTAGTAAGTGGCTTTTAGCTGACCTTGCTTGAGCAGGGATGTTGGACAAGATGATCTCCAGAGATCCATTCCAACTTCAACCATTCTGCGATTCTGTGACTCTGTGAAAATATATGCTCTGAGAAGTCTGCAGTGGCAGTAACATGAGAAGGCAATTTCTGATCTCAGGTGTACCCGTATAAAACCTTAAATATGACTTTTACAGTGGTACAGCGATATCAGTCTCTGTTTTATTTCTTGCAAGAAATTGGAAGGGCTTGCAGAATAAAAATGAATGGATTATTTTAGACTGCAATAATGAATTAACTTAATCTGCCTTTGTATAGATTTTTTCTATTTTTTATTTGTACAGCTTTCAACAAAGGTGAAGATTAAATATTCAGAACAACATACTGTACTCCAGGCATATTTCAGCCAAAAGCTTATGCATGTGGATACTTAGAATTTCTCTTTATTCTATTTCCTGCATACACAGTTTCCTTGAAACATTGCTCAATCTGCCTTTGCTGTCTTTTCTTCACAATCCTTTTCATTTTGCAAAAAACTCCCTGTGACTGAGACACAACCTCCACTGTCCCAGGGCCTCCTTTGGATATTGAATGCACTTTGGCTCAATTTTCAGATGACTAGGTATGATACTTCTTGACTCTTTAAGTTCCCATGATCTCTTTCCAGCACTAAAGAACATGAAATTTTTCATCTGAGATAAATATCAGATACTTTGTGGTTAGAAAAAAATATGGAGAAAAAGGAGTGAAAAAAGGCACTGCGATGTTGCAAGGGGGTGACTCATTAAGGTAGCATTTCACCCTTTCCTAATCTGTTATAGAAAAACCAAAGTGTTTTGTCTTTTCTCACACACAGGGCAACTCATATTTTAGCCAAAAGGAAAAAGAAAAAACATACAGCTTTAGGTCAGTGAAGACAAGACCTAAGGTGTTTTGCCTAACCCTTCTAATGTTTAAATTGTTTTGACACTAAAGTAGGAACAGTTTAAAGGCAAGAAATCAAGTACATGTTAACTTTTATTTGAAATTTCAAGATGTTATTACCTCTGACTAGCCATCAACTTCAAATTAAAATGAACTTACAATTTCAACCATCAACCTGACCTACTGAGTCCCATCATGTCCACACATTTCTTGAATACCTCCAGGGATGGGGACTTCACCACTTTGCTGGGCAGCCTGTTTCAATGCTTGACCACTCTCTCAAGTACAGTGAAGAAATTCTTCCTAATGTTCAATCTAACTGAATAAATCTTTTTTTATTTTTTCTGATTCTTTTCAACCAAAATTTCTTATTTTCTACAACTTGATCTTTGCAAAATAGCATCCAGCTGAGACAAACTTACCACAGCTTTCCTGGCTTGGAACTTCTTTGGTAACATTAGCCTGTGCCCATAAAAAGGTGTCTTTAAAGTGCTTCTATAGGATGGAATGAGGAAGTTAACACTTTATATATAAAGAGTCATATCCTAGGCTGCTGAAGTCAATGGAAATTATTCCTATTAAACTTCTGTGAAAGAAGTCAGTATTTAACTCCATACAAACACCTAAGATTTTAAAATTTTATTTAAATATAGAAAAGTCGTGACAACTAATAACATCTACATTAACATAAGACTAGCCAATAAAGAATAGAAACTTTATCATATACAGCAACAAAATATATATGTTGTCAGAAAATACCATCAGGAGAAGAAAACAGCAAAACACTACTTTTGATGCAGCCCTAAACCTTTTAAGTAGTTGGCTTTTGCCAATGGACAAAATATCCTCTAAAAGGCAGGACTGTAGGACTTATTAGATGTTGTACAAAAGCCAGGGTAACTTAAATTGAAATGGTATTCATTTCTGTTTTCACTGAAGTTTCATCTGAAAGTTTCAACTTGTCATCAACAAAATAAGCTTTTCAACAGAAACATTTTAACAGAAAAAAAAAAAAAGAATCAAGAATCTATGGAAAGAAGCCAAGCTTTCCAGACAAAAGTGTTCTTTCAGAAAGCTAGTATTATATAGAAAAATAATTTTGAATACATTTTGGGAAGAATGCTTAATTACCTACAATCTCTGGTCTGAAGTTTCCTCAGCCATCTACATGCACGTGAACATCCATGCCTGAACATACTAATGCCTCACATGTACCGGGGCTGCAGCATTGTGCTGCGTTTCTCCTCTTCTGGGCACATACACCCATGGAAAACTGAGCTCCCACCTATAATGCAGACTGCAGTACAAAACACTGCAGTCAACATCCATTCATTCAAAAACAAAGGCTGCCTCTGGAGAAGAAACCAGTGGTGATTTCTACAGCAAACAGTAGAGAGGGCTTTCATATGGGCAATGAGACCTTTGGTCATACATCCACCTTGAAATTCATCAGGGACAGAAGGGGAGCCCTGGGGAATGTGTAGCTGCTCCAGGCTTATTCTTCTTGTGATCTTCAAGAACAAGCTTGACTTGCACACATCAGGAAAAACAGTAGGTGAAAGAGGAGCGATGCCCTGTTTTGTAATCAACCCTCCTCCAAAACAAAGCAAAACAAAGAAGCAAACAAACAAACAAACAACAACAAAAACTAAAACAAACAAACAAAAAAACCACAACCCCCCAGAAAGGAAGAATCTGTGTGTGTGTGTGTGTGTATATATTTTTATTTATATATATATATATATTATTTTTTTTTGGTGAGGAACAGAATAGATGATGAGCTTCTTTTTTGTGAGTAGATATCAAGTGCACATGACTCTTCTCCCTTGCTCAGAGCTCCTATGGGAACTCTCATTGCTTTGGGTTCCCCAGAGCTGTACTGGAGGCGAGCTCC